>NC_046287.1:81517110-81697110 GCF_004115265.2 Rhinolophus ferrumequinum
AGAATAGAATAATGCATGGAGGTAATATTAAAGTATACTAAAGCTCATAAGAATAGAAGAATACAAGAAGTCTTCCTAAAAACAAGACTGAAAGGAAGTAACCAAAGATAGAAGGAAAACCAAGGCAATGTGTTGTCATGTCTACCATTCGTGCATTAAAAACAAAAGGAATGAGTTAACTATTCTGGATACTTTTAAAAGATCTACAAAATGTCTGAAATGCCCTGGGTATTAATAATAAAACAGTCATGGATGATTTTTCTGGGATGAATTTTTAATGGAGTGGCAACTGTTGAAGAGACCTTGCATATAGTTACAGAGTGACTTTGAGTTGAATAAGTAGAGATGGGAAAAAATATATATATATTTGACAAATATATATATATTTATATATATATGTATATATACACACACATATGTGTGTGTGTGTGTGTGTGTGTGTACACATATATTTGACTATGAGACATGTGTTACACAGGTGGGGTCCCCAAGAAGCAGACTGAGGAGGAGCTTCTCAGGATTTTTATTACAAAGCATCCTTGGCATTAACACCTGTGGAAAGAAGAGCAGGGAGAGCAGAATTGCATAGTAGGAGAAGTGGAACTATAATGACTACATCTTCACCCAAATCCAGGAAGGGCTAGAGCTAAAATGGCCTATCATCGGGCAAAAATGTCAGAATTTTTACACCTTTTCTTGATGAGTCATTTCCTATAGGTTGTCTCAGGAAGAGGGTAACTTTGGAAAGATGGTTCTTTCTGTACAGTTGAGGCAGTTTCTAAGGGTCGTCAACAGCACTCCTAGAGGGTAGACAGTAAGTGCTCCTTAATGGGGGATCTAGGTACTCACTGTGCTCACTGCTGTGTCACCAAAGTCTATCCTTGTTTGAATCGACTTCTTAGGGAGCAAATTTTTCAGAATTCTGGTAAGCCTCTTTTTCTTGTGGAAACTTAAAAAAATAAATTAATTAATAAAATAAAATAAAATAAAAAAAGCTTTGTGGGATAATCTACAGTCCTTCCATCTTATGTGTAGCTAAAATGTATGTGTATCCCTTTCCATTATTCAACCATATTTTTCCACCCTCAACTATTACCTCTCCCGTCTCAGTGGCTTACTTGGTGATGTGATCCAGACCAGATTCTCGGATGTCTAATACATTGACCACCATGCCGTTCTTAGGCCAGGACTATTGCACTTATCCATTTATGGTCAAAACTAAACATGTTCACCATACAATCCAGTAGTTGTACTCCTTGGTATTTATCAAAAGGAGTTGAACAGTATGGCCACAGAAATACCTACACCTGGATGTTTACAGCAGCTTTATTCATAATTGCCAAAACTCGGAAGCAACTAATGTGTTCTTTAATAAGTGAGTGGATACGTAAACTGGGTGTATCCAAACAATGAAATAGTATTCTGTGCTAAAAAGAAATAATCTATAAAGCCATGTAAAGACAAGGAGGAACCTTAAACGCATTTTACTAAGAGAAAGAAAACCAATCCCAAAAGCCTATACACTATATAATTCCAACTACAATATACAACATTCTGGAAACGGCAAATCTATGGAGACAGTAAAAAGACCAGTGGTTTCAGTGTTTGGGGGTGTGAGGGATGAATACGTGGAGTATAGAGGATTTTTAGAGCAGGGCAAATATTCTATATAATACCATAATAATGGATTTATTTCATTACACATTTGTCCAAATCCATGGAATGTTTAACACCAAGAGGGACCTGTAATGTAAATGATGGACTTTGAGTGATTATGATGTGTCAGTATAGGATCATCAATTATAACATGTGTCCCACTCTGGGGAGGATGTTACTAACGGGGGGAGTTGTGCATGTATAGGGGCAGGGCGTGCATCGGGAAGGAAGAAATAATACTGCCTGCTTTGTTGTTTTACAGACGACATGATCATTTATGTACAAATTCCTAGAGAATCAGCAAACAACCTACTGGAACGAATAAGCAATTATAATGAGGTTGCTGGAACAAGGTTAATACGTAACATGTGATACAAAGATCTTCATACTAGTTGTTCACTCTCATTCTATTCCATTTAGAATCATGCCTTTGACCCTAAAGCACCTTGTCCCAGATCTTCCAATCTCTTTCTTTCCAGAAGACCTCTGACTAGGAAGCCTGCTCATTAGTAGCTACACAGGAGTCCATAAGTATCCTACACTTATGCATTTTTTTCTGTTTATGCAAAGTGGATGTCTGGCAGAAAGTTCTCTTAGGAGGATTTTCCCTCACCATCTTTGCATGGTGGGATAGTGCAGCTGCAGTCTGTTTTCTGCTTATTGCCATATACTGAGAAGACACATGTAAAAGATCGCCAACATGACCATACGTGTAAGCTGTGGAGTGGGCACTAGCCCAGGTATGGGGGCTGACGTGAAAGTCTAAGCTACTTGCTCATGCAGCATGCTAGTGCCTTCTGGTCATCTCTGTGTTTGATCCTGAATGTAATTCTCCAATGTTATGATACACTGACCTCGTTCCTCCCTACTTTACAGATTGATGGATCTGCAGGATTCCAGCTCCTGTCAACGATATATGAGGCCAGACATCAGCTAATGCAGTGAAAACAGATTATATTCTGTAACTACCAATGGTTGGGGAAGAAATTAAGCTCCATTCTGATTTGTGCTGAGGTGATTTGGCATTTTAAAGGAAGAACGAGGGAGTTGGGATAGGGAGTGAAGGCTCAAATGAAAAATTACAAAGTGTCGGTCAGTGTAAAGGTGATTCAGCCAGCTGTGTCTCCTAGGTAGCATTTATCAAAGTTAGGGTTTTATTCTCTCACAGAGACTGGGAGACAGAGACCCTTTCCTTTCTGATTCCATTTGAGGTCTTGAGAAAGGCTCCCCTGAGTTGTAGGAGATAAACACACATCCCGAAGGGCATAGTGTTGGCTAAAACAAACGGTAAATTCTTTTACATCCCTAAGCTTTTCCAGACTGGAACTCAGGAAGACACATGGTTGTCCAAGGGATACAGCCTTAGGTTGCTGTAAACTGTTCAAGTTTTGTCAGTTTCTTAGTGCAGGTGCATGAATGGAATGTTCACACGGGAGTTTCTTCAGTTGACACTGACGTCAGTACTTTTGGACACCTGGTGAATTGGTGCCTCATGGTCAGAAACCGATGTTACAAGGGTCCGGTAGAATTCCGGAGCTATTTTCAAAAGGCGCATAATTCTCCCCTGCAGATGGCTTCACCTGCTTTGACCACCAGGGGTGTTCTCTCCTGGGGGTTTACCATAGATTCCACACTACAGTTTTTCCATCAATGCTAGTTTTAATCCCAAAGTGCCTGTTGGGTCAGAGTGCACAGGTGTTAGTTCAGCTTTCATGTCACCCTGCACTGCCGGATCTTGTTGGTTGCCTTTTGTTTCTGGTGGCGGCTTAAATTCCTAGGTGTGGGTATACTATGAGCTCCATAACCTGGTAAAGCATACCCGGTATGCTTCCTGCTCTATGTTAAGAAATGCAAGATGCAGTACAATCCTTTGTCCTTTACTTTGGATGGTATGTTCAGTCTCCTGATCACGGGACTCCTGAAATATTTGCTGATAGGAAAGTCCTCTGAAATATCCTGACTTTTATCTTTCACCCTCTGAAGTGCATGTTCTTAGCAATTCTTCTAATGTGACATATACTTCTTGATCATCTGGTCCAATTAGCATGATGTCGTTGCTATAGAGTATTAATGTGATGTTGTGCAGGATGTCCAGATGGTCCATATCTCTTTGGACTATATTATGCCAGAGAATGGGAAAGTTAACATAGCCCCAGTCAAGAACTATAAATATATACGTTTATTTATGCTTGGCGAAGGTGAACTGTTTCTGATTCCCTTTCCTAGTCAAAATATAAAAGAATACATTCGCCAGAGCTATAATCACTTACCACATACCTGAGTCTGAGGTTATCAGTTCTAGCAAAGATACCACATCTGGCACCACAGCTGCAATGGTCTACTGTCACTCTTTGGGATCTATGTAATTTCTACAGGTGTTATGCAGTGAATAAAATATAGATATGATGGGGGACACATCCTTGCAACCTTTTAGGACTTTAAGAGTGGCATTACTCTGCTCTCCTACCCAGAATGGAATGTATTTGTTGATTTAGCATCTCATCTGATGGTGCAATTTCAGAGGCTTCTTCTTGGCCATTTTCACTATGATATGCCTTCCTCTGGAGGCCCCACTGCATTTGGGGGTTGCACTAATTACCAAGTATGTCCTTTGCAATTATACAGCTGAAAACTAAGGCAAATGCAGAGAGAAAGGTGCTAGAAAGTCTAAATGCAGGAGACAGAGAAGATACTTGAAAGGAAGGAATGGGAGCTACTTAGAGTGGAAGAAAATAGTATGAAAGGCAGCATTTCCTTTGTAACAGGAGATCAACGGGTAAAGTAATCATACTTTTTTTGTAAATCCAGAAAGTTCTTAAGGGTTGACACATTTGTTCTAAGAGAGGATGGGATTGTCATCAAAGAGGGTACATTCAGTTTGAGGAGAGTGGAGGGTTTTTTGTAACAGACCCTGTGGAGAGTAGGAAAACAGAAGTAGAAGAAACATTAGGGGATCAGTTGAGACTGGGAAACATAAATTCACAGTGGCACAAATTCTTTGGTTGTGTAATTATTTCCAACAGTACTGTCATGTCTGGGAATAAGCACTGAGAATGCTGGTAAGATTAAGGGTGCATTGAAGCTAGGGATCTGAGGATACTGCTGAGAGAATAATTTTTGATAGTGAATAGGCATATGTAATACGTGAATTATTAGAATTTAAAATGGTTCAGCTTACTTTACAGATTTTTTTTAAATCTCAGATTCTCTAAGATATAAAAATCTTCATTGTTCTGGAACTAATTTTGGTTTATATAAATCAAGGTAAAATAGGTAGAGAATTAGTACTGTTCTTTTCACATGTACTACCAATAATCTGATTACTGTTTGTCCCTGCTTGTAGCATTGTGGATATTGAAAGGAAAATCAATTAACACTTTGAGTGTCTTAAATATGTGAAGTGTATATTACTTTTAATCTACCTTATATGTTGGACAAAGTTAAATTTTTCTGTTCATATTCCACGTGTATGATAGAATGGTAATCTATTGATTATAGGATATAGAATAAATAAAAACTATCTTGTCCGTTACACAATATGCATAGGAGCAGTTCAATCAGTAGGTGATTTTTTGGGGGGTGGGGCTACTTTCAGATTTACTGATAAAGATGAAATAGTCATTTCTAACACCTCTTGATTTGTCCTTAAAACTTGAAAGGACATTTTATTTAAATGACATTAAAGGGCATTAAATGACATTAAAGGACATTTTATTTAAAAATTTACTTTAAATTTTATTTAAAGTAAATTCTCCTTCCCTTTTAGACAACAAAACTATATATACACTGCATTGGCAAGAGAAGCACATTTTAGGATAGATTTTTTTCATAAGTGGACACCAAATCATATTTATATTGAAAAAGCAAATAAGCACGTGGCTGACTTATCATTAACTATAAACAAATCTGATGATTCTTTATTCATTTATAAATTATAATCACCAGAAATAAGTTTGAAACTTAAAATATGTCTTACGAATATATAAAATTAAAATGAAAAATGCTGTTGCAACCATCTTTATTAATTTCAAATAATTCTGTGTAATAAAAATTCAATTTGAAATAACAGCAATTCATGATACGTAACATAAATCTGTCGGTGATATGCTTAGTCAATGGTTTGCAAAAAAAATCATTAGCAGCATATAATTATTTGAGGAAATAAATTATTATAAATATTATAAACATTTAAAATACATATGAAAATGTAGACCCAATAAGTTTTGCTTTGTATTACCTTTTGTGTTTTTAACTGCTTTTTAATATTTTAAAAACCTGCCTTGTTACATCTAGTTCCATTATCTCTAAAAGAAAAAAATATATATCAGTTATAAACTACAAATAATATAATACAAACTCTCTTATTTTTTTAAAGCAATCATTACCTGCTCTTAGTTACCTTTTTAGGCCATTTGCGTAATACGCTCATTCTATACAGAAGAAACTAGCTTTATTTTGAACAATAGCAATTATACTGTTGAATAAAGGAAACAAGGCTGGTGTTTTGAAATTACTAAATGTCTTCTAAAAGCTACAACTGGTGTGTTGAATAACACTGGCATATACTTTAACCTCTTTCCCTGACCAGATTATAAATTCTACGAAAGCAGGTCTGGTTATGCTTACTAATGATCTTCCTATTTCTAGTAATAACATGGCACATAGTTGGTGCCTAATAAATAGTTTTTGAATGAAATAATAAATGGACAGAAAGTTACACTATTGGGAGTAATAAAAGTGAAGTGCATTCTAGGTGAGACTTGCAGCAGGAAGGTTTACTTGGAAGTAGGATGCTTGAGACGCATATTGAGATGATAAAAAGACTATCTTGACAAGAAGCTAATGGATTCTATTAAAGGGAAAAATCGACAATTAACTTTATTCATTCATTTAGCCTCGAAAGACTTTGAGGTTTAGAGACATTAAAGATTTTGCCCAAGGTCAAGCAATGACTAAGTGGAAAAATAAGGATTGTCAGAGCTGTCAGACAAAAAAATCTGGACTTGGAACTAAATGGGCCAGTAGACAGATCACAGGGATGCTAATCAGGAAACCTGGTTGCTCTGTCTAATTCTCTCACTAATTACTATCTAAGGCCTCAGGCAAGTTAGTCATTACCTCCTGCCTACATTTCTTCATCTCTCACTTGGAGTTAAAGTGAGACATCCTTCCCTGGAGTGAGTGAGACTCAAGAGTCATTAAAAAAAAAAAAAAAAAAAGTTAGAAGAACTATATTACATATGTTGATATCACGGTTACTACTGTTAAGTCTCAGTCAGGAAATAACTCCCTAAATATAGATACTGGGATCTTAAGAAACCTGAGGGTATCATGACTTCTCAAGACTGACTTAGTTTCAACTGACGAACAAATAAAGGTATATTTTAATATTTAAATTTAAAATGGTCAAAAATCAACTTGCCAGATTTGCAGGATTTGGCATTCCTCTGCAGCCAGAGCCCTACCCCTATAATTGATTGTTAAGGTGCAAGTTTTGAGCACCTTACGTCCTGCCTTCTTTTACCCTTATTTGAATTGTATTTTGGAGGAAATTAGCATACCTTCTTTTGAGCTGGGTTATTTTAATCCACCTAGAAGATTCTAATGTAGTTAAACGTTCAAATGGAAGGGTCAGAATATAATAGCTTTTCTTCCCAAGACATCCCTTGTCCTGCATGTGGGTTCAGCCATTCATTTCCCAGGAAAAGACTCTATTATTCCAAGCAATGTAAAGAACCACATTCATTTTTAAAGCACAGCCACTCCTGTTGCACCATTTACCCAAGTCAATGATTGCTTACTAGTTACTCGAGGTAACTGGATGTTAGTTACCTAGAATATATAGAAGTAGATTCCAAAGTAATTTTCTGTTGCCTACTCAGAGCATGTGCTATCAAATTTAAAGGTGAGTTTTCCTCACTAATAAGACATGACACCACAATTAGGTATCACAATAATGCAAATGTTTCATTTCTGATTTGAATTGTCTTTCTTGCCCAGTATCCATTCCCCTTTTTTTCAGATTATAGCATGACAATTTTCCTATGCGGAAAAACATCCTTGTTCTATGAAGGAAAATGAAAACACCGGTGATACTTAATCACAGGTGCGGTTTATACAGTAAAAATGCTTGTAAAATCATTGGAATTGGGAGGAACTGGAGTCAGGAGGACTCTACTAGTACAACTGAATCTAAGCCTACAAGCTATAGTTATGATCCAGGGATCAGTGTGTCACATCAACAACAACCCCGGTCAACTTTAGCTAGTGACTAGACAATGAACGCGCAATAAAACCACCACAGTTGCCTTGCGCAGGAATATCATAGAAATGCGTATGGGATTTTATTAGTCATCAGATTACATTCCTATCAAAAGCGTGAAGACAGAGGAAGCAAATCTGTGTCCAGACGAGGTGGCAATCTTAGTAAGGACAAATCTGTCACCTACGTAAGGAAAGTGGTTTAATGGAATCAAACTGGCCTTAGATTATTGATGAATATCCCTAGAAAAAATGGTATTGTGTTGGGGATTAGCTTCAGCCCTGTTTTTAGCAGACTAAGTAGAGCTTTAAAACAAATTAGATAAATTTTAGATTAGAAAGTCCAAATTTTTGCATAATGTCTAACCTTCATCCCTTTCAGAGTGGTTATTTAGTTTATGAATCTACTGACCAAGACTGCAGTTGACTGGAGGAGTATGGCTGACATTCACAAAATGGGTCATCTGTATCCACTTCACTATTGAGTCCCCCCTATGACTGGGTCAATTTGATTAGAATTCACCCGTAACATAAATATTCTCAGAGGTTGGCCCATTTGGAAAGCTCATCCACATATGGGTTACCTAGGCCTCCTGTTAACATACTTCTAAATTTTATCTTTCCAAATTTCTGACCATGTAGTCAAACTATTAGTTACTACCAGTGAGTCAATGCACTTCCATATCTTTAGATTTTTGTCTCCAGATAATGAAGCACAAGATATTTCATCCACTGGGAAGGTTTTCCTTCCAGACAGAATCAATTCTATGTTGATTGTAATGTTAGCTATTGGGTTTCCTCTGGCACTTGTATATTCTTTGGAACAACTTGTAAATCAGGTTCACACTCTATCATCCTTATATAGTTCCCATAGGGAACTCCCAATGAGGTTACTGCTGTGGATTTAAGGCATTTAAAGAGACATGTGAGCACATCAGAAGAAGTGTATCGAGAGTGTGAGCCACGTACCTACCTAACTCACTTATTCCTCCCAGGGTACTTCAAACTTAATGTCAAATATGCAATTTCTACTTCATTAAGCCGTGCTTTGGTGTACAATAATTGTATGGCTTTGTGTGCCACCTATTCAATGATGGGCAAAATAACTCGGTGTCCTACTCTCCAACATTCATCTTATTCCAGGAAGAAAAAGCACCGCTTCTTATGAAGGAAATAGTTATTTTTCAAAGACAGCATGAGTTTGCTTTAAATCTCTGGGTATCTATGTTCTTATTATCTTAAAAGAGCTTAAAACATTTGCAGCACAAATTATCTCTGTGTTGAATCTGTCAGGAAATAAGTAGCATGGGTGCAAACTTAAAATGCTGAAGAACTTTCTCCTGCTTTGAATTCCACTAAAATGTTGGAAGACATGCTTCATTTGGTAATGGGATTGAGGAGAACAGTCACATACAGGACAGTTTACTTCTAAAATCCAAAGAGTCACTCTCGGAGTTAAGATTTCTACGTGTCTTACTGAAGCATGTTGGGATCTTACCCCTTACTTGTAGAATATGAAAGGTGCATCACTTTGATTTTCAATTTGGAGGGGAAGTCATACAGACCACTGACTCCTCAAAATTTCACAAGTGTTGCATGACCCTGCAATTTTATAAGATATATCTCTTACTCTCTAGAATATATATTTCTAATCAAAATTCTTAAGATCTATTTTGCTTTCTTGCCCGTAACATCTTATACCTAGTTGCAAAATCCATCAGCATGTTGAAATCTATGAAGTAGCCCAATATGAGGTCAAGACCTCAGCAGAATAAATTACTTCTAAAGCTAGAGAGTTTATATAGCCCAGAAATAAGACACTGAACATGCCCTTCTCTCCATGCCAGAAGCTGTTTTTCTCTCTCTCTCTCTCTCAGAAAGAGACAAAAATAAAAGCCTTTTTCCCCTCCAAAGTGTTTGTTTTATATGAAGTACAAGAATCTATGTTAATTTGCTCCAATATTTGGAAATCCAATTGTATTTGGAGTCATAGTTTGTGTGTGTGTGTGTGTGTGTGTGTATGTGTGTGTGTGTGTTTTAAGTATTTTATCAAGTGTTCCATGTTGTACCATCACCTACAAAGTCCTAAATTACTATGTAGTCATTCAGTTCTGAAAATGGGAATGACACCTACATTTTTTTCATTGTTTAGGATTCCCTGTATAATTCCTCCTAGGATCTGGTGGTGTGTCTGGTTTAGTATTTTGCTAAGGTTCCAGTTACAGAGGTTTACATTTGATTTATGATACTATAATAGACCCCACGCCAAAGTTCAGACAGTAAATGTGGGTTTCTTCCAGTTGCCAAGAATGTTTAATGTAAATATATATTCAAGAACTAAGGAAATATCCACTAGGTGTATTCTTACTACAACCTCTGGGAGACAGAATTAGTACAGAACACAATTTATCACCTAAGACCTATAATTTCAAAATCTTATCATTGAGTTATAGTCATGTTTTGGGTCCCATAGTTAATATTAGCTCATAAACTATGTCCACTAATATCTGAAATTTCTGCTTATGTTTTCCCCAGCATATAGTTTCCCTGTTAAACTGCTACATACCCATTTACTGAAAATAAAGAGGAAATTTTATAGTAATTTATTTGTGACCTCACCTAAAGGCCTTCCTTATTTGTTTATAGACTCTCCGTTACTGAAGTGTCATAGGTCTGCACATGTGCAAAGTTGAGAATTGAGTAAAGAAATGATTCTCCATCTCTCAATTATAGTGCCTAAAGCCAGATTTCTCTTGTTCAGACCTAAATGCTTTTTTAAAAATAGTTTCACTGTTTCCATTTTACAAATATTACAGGATTTGAAGATGCATATCAACTAACTACAGTCCCAAGGCCTCTCTGAATCAAACCACAGTGGTTAGAACTCTGGCCCAAGTTGTTTTGGGTAGTTTAACACCAATATTGGACTACTTTGGGATCTATATAAATAAAAAATATATGTAATATAAAACATACACATAATATTAAATACAGGTATAAATAAATAAAAAATAAACTTTTTATTTCTAGTCATATTTATCTAAAAGATGTTTGCTTAGAATAATAATACCAAAAAATGTATTTAATGTGTATAGCATATGGGTAAATGAAGTGAATGGCAGCATTGTCAAAAGTGACAAGAACTAGAAATTGGAATTATTATTATAAGGCACCTGCACTACATATGGTATATTGCAAACTGTAAAGCAACTACTAAAAATTTTAAAGGATTACAATTAATGTGCTAAGAGAAGTTAAATAGAAGTTAAATAGAATTATACAAAATGTTCAATTAAAACCAGAGAAGTCAGTAAAAAGGGGGAAAACACTAGACAACAAGTCAATGAACAAAAAGCAGTTAAGAATACCTAATATATTAATCTCACTATGTAAATAATCATATTAAATGTGAATGATCTAAATACACCAATTGTCACGATGGATAAAAATAACAGGCCCAAACAGATGCTGTTTATAAGGAACCCACTTTACACATAAACTACTGGAAAAAATAAAGGGATGGAGAAAGATATACCATGTTAACATTAGTCAAAAGAAAGCTGCAGAGTTGGATGGGTACTGGATTTATCAGAGTAATAGATGGGAGGGGGGTTGGGGACCAGGGTAAAAAAAGTGAAGGGATTAAGAAGTATAAACTGCTAGTTACAAAATAGTCATGGGTATGTAAATAAACATAGGAAATACAGTAAATAATATGGTA
This sequence comes from Rhinolophus ferrumequinum, assembly GCF_004115265.2. Taxonomy (NCBI): domain Eukaryota; kingdom Metazoa; phylum Chordata; class Mammalia; order Chiroptera; family Rhinolophidae; genus Rhinolophus; species Rhinolophus ferrumequinum. The sequence continues at coordinate 81,528,749 of NC_046287.1, forward strand.
CTATCTATGTATAATGCCAGGTGGATACTGGACTAGTCAAGTGGATCATTTCTTAAATTATATAAATGTTTAATCAGTATGCTATATACTCGAAATTAATATAAAATAATATTGAATGTTAACTATAATTGAAAACTTGTAAAAGGAGGGAAAAGGTGAAGGGCAATAAGAGGTCCAAATTTCCAAGTATAAAATACGTCATGGGGATTTGATGGACAGCTTGGGAAATATATTAAAAGTCAATAATATTGCGATAGTGTGATATGGTGTCAGATAATTGCTAGATTTATCATGGTGGTCATATCTTTAAGTATATAACTATGGTGTACCACTGGAACTGATATAATGTTAGTTAAATTTTTAATGAAAATATTTCAAAAATAAAAAAGCACAATAAAAGATAGCTGCAGTAGCTATGTTAATTTCTACAATTAATTCCCGTGCTAATCCCAAGGCTAACAACTCTGATAGTGCTATATATGTATACAGGAATTGAACAATTAAGTAAATGGTTGGTGGATGGCAGAAACCAGTTCTTTCACTGTCGGAGTGAGAGTTTACAGGTAAACAAGTGGAGAAAACTAGAATGATCCCTATGATAATGGGTTAGAGTTGGAGATATTAGTATGAACTCATGCTTAGTCTTATATAGACATATTTATAGGTATGCATATATTCAAGAGTTAGTATACATACTTATTTTCTTTCAATTCTTAGCTGAATGACCTAGTTGCATCAACCCTGGTGCAGTAGCAAGGAGCATACCTAATGCTCAGATATTGGTTTCTAAAACCATTCCCCAATAAAAGGAACCAGGGCTCTTAGAGAAATGGCTGATTCTAGGATTCAGCAAAAAATGTGCAAATGAGTCTGGATCATCTATAGTGCCAGAAAATGAGAAAGTATTCAAAACAAAGACAAAAATAAAACCAAGCCCACGTTAATGGGGTAAGTCAAAGGGCATAGTAGCCAAAGGAAAGAGTTCCCAAAGGCCAAAAGTGGAAATTTTTGAGTAACACAATAAATAGTTTTGGATTATAACTCAAAGTATAAAATAAAATTTGTGATCGCATACTGATATAAAGGATTGGATAAATAATTGAGAAAGAAGAAGATAAATCTCCTATAAAAAATAATTCCAAATAATTTACGTAGATACGTAACATCACCACTATAATGGAGCATAGACCTGCAGTGTGGAATGCTCACTGAGTCTTCCTTCCAAAGAGTACAGCAGAGAAGGGAGATGGGGAATAACTTTAGAAAGGAGAAACCTAACAAACAGTACCTCAGCCAGACAATCAAGGTCAACATCAGTAGTGGTAAGTCATGTTGATAAAATACCCTTGAAATTATGTGATGAACATGACATTTGATATCTTTGATTTTCCTCCAAAACAAATTACCACAGTCTAATCATGAGGAAAAACAGACAAATCCCAATTGAGAAGCATTCTACAGAATACCTGACTAATATGCTTCAAAAACTATTAAAGATAATAATGAAAAAAACAAAAAAACAAAACAAAACAAAAAAAAACAAGAAAAGTCTGAGAAGTTTTCACAGACTAGGCAAGGCTAAGGAGATATAAAGCCTAAATATAATGTGGTATTCTAGATGGAATCTGGAACAGAAAAAAAGCATTAGGTAAAAACTAGACTTTAGTTAATAATGCATCAGTGTTGATTAATATAGTGCAACAAATGCATTACACTAATTTAGTTTGTTAATCATAGGGACAACTGGATGGGGTTATATGGGAATACACTGTATACTCTGGTTGCAATGTTTCTGTAAGCTCCAAATTATTTGTGAAAATAAAAGTTATTTTAAAAAGAAATTATATATATATATATATATATATATATATATATATATATATATACCACTTTTTTAAGAAAATTTGGATATAGTTGTACTGAATTCAGGTGATAAGTATTTGGACTAGCTGTAGTATTCTCTCATGGATAGAATGACTTGCATCACCCAGCTTTCTAAGTGTTTCTTAGTCACTAATGAGTAGATATTGAAACACTCAGCCACCAAAATTGCTCTTGCCATTTATGCAATCCTTCTCTTGATTCCCAGAAGGAAGGGGGTGGAGGGAGCAGGAGGGAGATCACCTCTGCCTGACTTCCTCCTCTCAAGCTTCCCTCAAGTAACAGATTATTTGCTTCCAAAAACTTAGAAGAAGTTGTGACATGCAGTAGGATTTAGCTTTTACAGCCTCTGCAGAAAGAGAATACCTTTACAAGAAGGTTGAAATGGGCGCTGCATACCAATCATTTAAACCCAACACACCTCCCTTATTTACAGTCTCTAACTATTTGGTTGGGGCTTATTAGTTTTCTTTTGTCTCTAGAGGTTTGGGTACAGGGCATGTCTAATTAATATAGCCTTTTCCTCTAAATGAAATAATTAGCACATTATTATGAGAGCAAATCTTGGGATTCCAGGGGAACAACTGGAGCATGGAGACTACTCAAAGAAATCATAATCACAAGATAAAGAGAGCTATAACATCCATGAGCTTTGGGTTTCAATTTGCCTAAAGCTAGCCTTTGCCTTGGTCTTTTCATCTAAGTAAAGTAGTTCATTCTTCTTTTGTTTAAATTTGTTTGATTTACAGTTACACTGATTCACATCTAAAACATTATTCATAAAGACATGTGTTCCTTAAAGAATTTTGTTGCAAATGAGAGGATAAAAAATGTGGAATTGACTGACAAAAGTTTGAGTATGAGATAGGATGAATCTTCCTGTCCTTGGCTGGGAAGTTTGTAAATCTTGGCCATTAAAAATATAGCAGCTTAACTTTGGTTTCATCTTGAAATTAGATCAAGCATTGATTGGGTTATACCTTTAGGAGATTTGGTAGAAATATCTCAAGATATTCAAATATGTTTGTTATTTCTTGCAGCCTGCAGTAATGTCCTATAAGAAAAAAATGTTCTGAAAAGCTAGCCCATTTGAAAGCTCAATGAAAGAACTATAGGCCTTATAAAGAGGTCAGTTCTGCCTAAGACCAAAAGGATACTGAAAGTCAATCCTGAAGACTTGAAGAATATGGGAAATTAGTCCTGAAAGCTTGAAAGAACAGGGAAGTAGGGAAAGTGGGGCAAAATTAGACTAATGAAATTCTTTCAGCTGTATTCATTAAAGGAACACCACTTTGCATGCATCTGAAAGAGTAACAGATTAAATCTGCCTTTAATTCTTAAATTAATGCTTTGAATTGACCCTTAGTCAGATTCCAAGATGGAAGCTGCTGAACTGAGGACCAGGGAAATGATCAAATCATCTATATGCTGCTAAATGATAGAACTGCCCCTCCTCCTCTTCCAGGTTGTAGTCTTTCTGGCATGGATCACTATCCCGTGGGATTTCACAACTGCTAATAAAAAGCCTAAAAGTTTTAAAGTGTGTTTTATTGCTTAACTCTAAGCCTATAAAACCAACGTTTAATTTTTCAATCACAAATGAAGATCTGTAGGCCTCCAAACCCACACTAAAATTAAGTTGACTACTGTAGCAGTATACCCTCCAACAAGAATGGTCATTAATATCTATTTGATCAAAATCACAAACCACATTGCTAAGTCCTCCAAGAGAAAGGAATTGAGTAACTATACTGGCTATGTAAGTAAAGCATTCCGTCTTCAGGAGCCAAAGTCTTTGCTCTACCTTTGTCAAAGGATATCACTGATACTTAAACACAACAAAAATCATTCTATGTCTCTTTTACTTATTCCTTATTCAAAATGTGATTTTTCAATTGTAGTTATCCTAAAGCACAATATGGTTTGGTGGTAGATCATTTATTTATCCTGAGCATTGTTGAGCTTCCTCTGAATCTGATATAAATGTTCTGTGATTCCTGACTTGGACCAGGATGCAGCAACAGAGGAAGACTATATAAAGAACATGATTGCTTTCAGGTTTTGAAATAGATGCATTGTATTAGTCATTGACTTGAGTTTAAAATTAAAATTGAACTACCAATTAAGAGTGTGTGTGTGTATGTTTGTGTATATACACATATATATGTACACATATATGTGTATATATGTGTGTGTGTATATATGTATATATACATACATATAATATGTATGTATACATATATATTATATAATATATAATATATGCACAAATATACATATACACATATGCACATATATACATATATTATATATATGTGTGTGTGTGTGTATGTGTGTGTGTGTGTGTGTGTATATATATATATATATATAAAACATCTGGACTGTAAAACTTACTCAACACCTATATTTCTGCCTTATTGTAATGACTGTAAAATTTTCCCTTTGGGAAATACACTTCCCTTTCTCCTATTCTGTATTTTGGGTGGAACTGACCCTATTGTACAGCTCTGGGGATAGGCATATATCCCAGGGTTATTTAGTCAAACCCATAGACACAGTGATTGTCTTATGAATGGGCTCATTACTCAAGGAGAATCAGAGTTGGAGTTGATATGAAAACTCATTCTGTAGACGTTAATTGCAGGATGAAATCCTGGTGCTGCTAGGGTTTATTTAGATCTCCTTGAAAGTTCCCTGCTTAAGAATAAAGCCTATAAGAGAAAAGCAATGGCAAATAATGGTGACAGAGATAGCAGTACTCCATCCCCTTGGTCAACTAAGGGTCATCACATCAACACAAGGCTTCCTGTTGTGTTTTGTTTTGTTTTGTTTTGTTGTTTTTATGTGAACCATTATGTTCTTTTTTACTAAAGTTACTTTGAGCAGGAGATTCCTTTTCTTCAAATGAAATAGCATAGGCTGATACAGTTTATATGTTCATTGGCTTTAGACATTTATTTAACACGCAATGTTACCTGTTTAACATCTCAATTTCTTAATTACAATTTTTATTTTTCTAGAACTTGTAGACTCATGTAAACACATGTGTATAAACACTATCATCACTGTGACTGGAATCTGTAGTAATTGTATCACAGGATAGGCACAATTTCTTCCATTTGTATATTTTACAGAATAGTGTGGACCGAAATTCTGATTTTGGTAGTAAATTTCATTCTATAGACAATTTATTCTCATATGCACTTATGATATATAAAATAGAAATAGTTAAGAGATTTGGAAATCTTTATATAACTCCAGTAACTAATTATTTCCTATTGAGTAAACATTATTTCCAGGATAATTCAGTATACAGCCAGTGGTGAAACCAAGATACTGTATGTTTTTATGCTTACATAACAGAATGCTGACCCCATTATTAGGGCTTCAGTAGCTTGTGTGAAACAATAATCTGAAGAGCTTGCTTTTAACAATAATGAAAGTGACTGAAATGTGGAGAAATGAAATCCAATTGTAGTTTGGATTGGAATTAGGTTATAAAAGCAAGTAGAATAAAAAAAAATTTGCAGATAAATACAATGTTATACTTCAAATGTCAACTAATTCTTTAGCTCAGAAATAATTAGGTATATAACTACACTAGAAAAAAATATGGATGAAGAGGATTCTTTCTAGGTATTTGATAACTGTTGAAAAATAGTTATGGATCAATAACAATAATAATTATTATCTAGTTAATAAGTGAATTGCATTACACCTCATTTTGGTGGAACAGCCTCATAAAATAAGTATTTGGTAAAGAAAAACAGAAAAAAAAAACTATACAAGATGTTAATCAATATACAAGAAACTGTTTAATGCCATGGGTCTTAGATTTCTAGCTATCCCACTTAAATAATCTAAGACATCTGTAGATTCATGGTAAATATAATCTATTCAATGACATAAAGAACTTACTCCAAAAGAGATAGGTAACATTTTTTAAATTTTTTAGCAAATATAAATGATATTCAAATAATACAATATTGTGCTCTCTTTCTTTTCACAAAATCATTCCATTCAATTCTTAAAACTCATACTATATTTTCCTTTGTGGCTTTGGACTCAAAGCCAAATATATTATTTTAGGGACAAGCTATAGTAATTCTTCCTTCTATTATACAAAGAGAAGGGAATTTCTACTACCTCAGTGTAACACCTAAAGTGTTAATTATGACAGCAAGATTCCACAGATGAGGAAATAGATGACCTACCTGAGGTAACCTCTGTAATTAGGAAATCTGCTGAGATCAATTAAGGCCTGATTTTAAATGGAAAGAGATGCTCTTGTATCTCCCCATCTTTTTCCTGCCCAGAATTGAACTTTGGAGAGATTATTTTAGATAGGAACCAATGACCTGTAAAAATGTACTTGAGGCTAAAACTGCCTTGACCGGTCATGATAATCTTCTAAGCAATAACCACTGTGATTTAGCCTCCCATTGAGAATCATACTGGCTCACATATCTGAGACATAACTAGGAAAATGATTCCATAAATTAAAAATTAAACTAATAAATTCATTTAAAGAAAGAAAGAAAAAAGTATCTAGGGCACATAGAGCAAAAGGATTGACATAATGGTGTTTTAACTTTGTAAAAAAAAAAAAATAGACTGGATATTTCCAAGTTGATAAAATGATTCCTCATAGCTACAGTATACCCTATATTTTTCTCCTTTTTTCTTTTTTTTTCGATTTTATTAAAGAAAATACAATGTATCTGCTAAAAATTTTAAATCCTATGTTAGTGTATATTCAGGTTAGAACATAATTCTCTAATTGCTGAAGAATGAATGTAACCATAAATGAATTATTTACATATGGGAAGTATCCAAAAGACTGTAAAATTTAATTCATGATTAGGGAAAATTCCCCTTCATAAAGTTTGTTGTATTATTTTATTATTGTTTTCTTCTTCCCAGTTCATTAAAAGTTAATCAGTTTTAGATCACTTTAGTATGTTTTTCTTGCCTGACAAATAAAAAAGTTCAATTAGAATCTTGAATATCTTTCATCAAAAAAGAATGTTCTTATTCTTACAGCTTTCAGAATTATAACATTTTTTTCACGTGTATATATTCTAGGACCGTATAAAACACTCTGTCTACAATATGTACTTTACAACGTTTATTTTAAGAAAGTTATTTATTGTCCATAATCGCAGAATATATAGGTGATTTTATTTTCTATACATACTACTAACTGACAGAGATTTCCATGATTTCACAAACAGGAGGGTGGACAATGTCCTCTCTGATCGCAAAGAGGAAAGACACTTTCCGTGAATGGTGCTTTGTAAACTAAGTTTATTTTGAACTTATTTAAGAAGGAATAGATCCTCCTTTCTTGGAAGCACTAATTCAATGAATAGGTTAGTTTAACCAATTACAGCAGCATATGCCATTGGATCATCTACACAATGTTTGGAAAGTACATTAACCCATAATTTTAAAACCCATTTACTTTAACACCTTGCTTGCATTGACTTAAATTCTATTTTGTTTCATAAATATTTAACTTCCACTGTGTCCAAATAATAGCTTGTTTTTTTGAAAAAATAAAAGAGCCACAATTTATTTTTCTGTAGCAACTATACGTCCTTAGGATTTCAGCTTATCATCTAAACAAAATTATTTGGCTAACGAGAGAGGTAAATAAACATAATGCAACATACTATATCAACTAAATGTGAGCAACGGATCCTCTGGGTGTAAACCACAATAATCATCTCTGGTCACTTCTGGGAATTAATATGACATCTTTCTACCTTATGATGGCTCAAATACTTCATAAACACATTGGAATATTTTTAAATATGCATGATCTCATCTTAAATGCCACTATATATCCACTCTGTCTCTCCTTCCCCCCCATTCACAGTATTGGTATTTACTAGTATAAATACCATTAGCTGCTACAAATACCTTTACAAATGTATCATTTTTTCACAATAAATTTTTTAATAAATCTCAGTTTTTAAATGTATGCTTTTTTACCTCTGATATTCATATATCATGGTTAAACATATATATGTATAAAATAAATATATATTAAATCTATCTATCTATCTATCTATCTATCTATCTATCTATCTATCTATCTATCTATATGTCAGTGTTTGAAACAGGAAGGGAAACAGAGAAACGTTTTTAGCTGTAGTTTTTACTTATCTTTTCAGAAATAAGGCTTTCTTAATAAAATGTATTCGTTCTTCCTGACTTTGTGGTAATTCTCCCCAGTCCACACAGACAGATATAACTCTTTAACATATTTTTGATTATCAATTGCTTTAATCGACATGAGTATTTTAGAAACTAAATGCTGTGCCCAAGCACAATTTATATATTTAATAATTTTGATGATTAAGTTTCTTGTTTTCAATCTTAGTTTTTATCTGTACTGCATCTACATATCTATACTACACACACACACACACACACACACACACTCACACACAATCTCTTAAATGATCTGAACTTTTTTAAAATTCTAATTCATCAGAACTGGCTTTTAAATACATGATGTGGTAATAAATAAAGATATGATAATATTAATTCCATAATAAGAATAAAGTAAAAGCAATTTTATAATATAATTTACATTGGAGAGACCAAAAAAAATTATTGATTGAAAGCAAAATTAAAACCCAATTAAAGATAAATTGAACATTCATTATCTCAAACTATATTTCAAATAGCTTTCCTATCATCTAATTAGTTATTCTGATCAACACCCATAGTGATAGTTATACTTGGTGTTTTGTTCTGATACATCATCACAGTGAAGAATTATGTCCTGTAAATACTGAATGTGACTAAAAAATTTCCTTGTTTTTCTTATTGCACAAATATGCATAAATTTTCATAACAATGTTAAGCATCACCATTTTACCTTTGAAAATTTATAAGTGACATAATCCATTGAAATTTCTCCCCTAAGTAGTACATTTATTTTAGACAATTACAGAGAATATGAAGAAAATACAATACAAAAAGGAGCCTCCTTCACATAATACCAGTAGTGTAGCGACACAAAAAAGTAATGAAAGACCAAAGAACATGCATTTTGTCATACTGAAAAAACATATAGATTATTACTGATCAATTTTTTCATCTAACTACCCACACAGGAAAGAGGCATAAGTATCCCTTAGTATGTATGCATTCAAGTTCTTGGAATGAAAAAGTTGAGGGACCAGTATTTTAAAATAGATTTGTTTTAGAGAATACTGTTAGACAACACAGTAAGCTTGGAAAATAATGATGAAAAACATGCTGGTTAGAATATATTAAGAATTTTGAAATTTAAAAAGATAAAATAATAAAAAGAGTGCCAGAAAAATGTATACACATCGTAAGAAAGGAAAAAACTATTAAAATTGTAATACTCAATATATATTGATAACAAAAGATGAATACAAGTCACTTTTGACTTCTGCAATTACAAGAGGTGCTCAAAGTTGTTACGATCAGCGTCCAGACACTTCTGATTATGACGAATTAGTGCTTGAGCAACGTTGACCAAAGTGTCCACTTGTCTACATTTTTTGACACCCCTGGTATTTAAACCATTTTGTGGGAAAACAAAATACTCCACTTAGTATGCTTTATGTGGGCAATGGTCATAAAAGACAATTTTGAGTGAGGCGGAGAAGTAAGCATGGAAGACAAAAGACAAAATGTGTATTTTGTGTCAACAGTAGTGGTCATTAAATGGCTCTACTGGATCAGATTTAGAGTCACTCTGTGTATTTCTCCATCTACAACTGTCTCTCATGTGTTCATATTAATGAAAATCCTTGGCACACAAACATTTGACAGTTCATTGTTAGGAAGAAGAAAGTAAAGGAACTAGTGTCACCTTAGGGAAGGAAATAACTATTTATTGAGTGCCTAGTATATGCCAGCACTGTGTTATATGTTTTATATGTGATATTTAATATGATCTGATTAAGAGGGAATTTATTAAGATGGCATTAATATATCATTCTGAGTACAAAAAACAATTACACAAGTTAATTCATGTAAGTGCTTATAGCTAGTTAGGGCAAACTAAGTCTAACTTCAAAATATTTTAATTTATTGCAGATTATATTTTATATAATTACATTGTATAATAACAACAGTTAATATTTCCTAAGTTTGCTTTAGGTGTTGAGCATGAAACTCATGAAAGACCTTACAAAGAATCCTGTCCAGTAATGAACATTGTTAAGGCATATTTCTAACAAGTAGCTTTTATGGAGTGTTTCCTGTGATCTGGGTACTGTTCTCATGCTTTCATGTATATTGATTTGTTTAAACGGCACGAAAACTTCATGAAATGAATCACTGAAGGTACGTTTTGACTTAGGTAACATGCTGTCCTCAGAGCAAAACTCCTGGATATCACTGTGCCGTACAGGGTCTGTGTGGAAAGCCTGCTATACCAGCATCCTGGCATCCACCATCACGTTACACTTGTGGAGGAGGTGGTGGTGCATCTGCCTGACCACATCCACTATTTGCCAGCCTTATGGTAGCCGGTATCCCAAACATGTGTAGAAGTAGGTGAATAGTCATTGAAAGTAGAGGCAGAAATCTCCTTTATGCAAATGACTGGACTCTAGGCCAACATGGAAACCAGTGAACTGGGGTGGAGGTACGTTTACTGGGTTCAATGCAGCAGTTAGAGAAACTATACATATTATAATTAAAATTAAATTCTGGCTGCAAAATGAAAAAAAATTATGTGTGATATTAACACACACATTACATTTATATTGAAGGGGAGTGAAAACAATAATTTTCCTCCTACCTTTCTAAGTTCTTTTGGCTGGACTAATAATCAAATTAACATGAGACAGATTAACAGGAGAAAATGCCCAAAATGATTATGTATGTACACACTGGGGTTACATAAGATTATGAGACTGGAGGATAAATAGAGCAGTTGAGGTTTACATGCCATCTGGAATAAGGAGAAGGGAGGCTGTGGTTTGGGACTTCCACAAGGGCAGGAAAGCAATTCACCTGGAGATAGAAAAGCAAATTCTTGGTAAATAAATGTTTGCTGGGCCATCTTTAACCATGTGACAGATAGGACTTTAATCAAGTGGGTCTTGTTAGATTCCTCCCTGCCTATCACACCTAATTCATATTAAACTATAGTGACCTCCAATGATAGTTCCCTTCCTAAAGGGGATCCTCTACCTAAATTATTTTAGGAAGTTAGGGAAAAGGTCAAAGTTCCTTTCTGAGTCGTTGTTTCTTAAAAATAACCAGCTTAAAATAATCAGTATCCTAAACAGCATATTTTGGGATGACAAACTCTGCTTTCCATCTATCTATATCTATCTATCTATCTATCTATATATATATATATGTATATGTATATATATATATACACACACACACGTACATATATACATATATATACATGTATATACATATATACATATATATACATGTATATAATTGTATATATATGAAATATATATATATACGTATATAAGCATATACGTATATATATATTCATATTTTTAATGCTGAGTGACTCATTTTACTTGAAGAATTTCATGAAGAAATAGGATTATTGATATAGATTCCTGGAAATAGAATTAGTAATATGGAAGAGATGCCAGAAGAAAATATCCAGATGGAGGTGCAGAAACATTGAAAGGAGAATAATCCAGAAAAAGATCATCTCATGAACACACACAAAAAATATATAAGGCATAGTAAAAAAGTCTGAGATTCAAAAAGAGAAAGAATGGGGCAGAAACCATATTTGAAGAGTTAATGTTGAGAATTTTCCAACACTAATGAAATGCTTAATCTATAAAGTCAAAAAGTAATACAACTAACCAACAAAATAAAAACTATGCCTCTTAAAAGGCCCATCTCTTGGAAAACAAGTATAAGGAAAAGACAATAAAACAGATGAAACTTGTTAAACAAAACAAATGGTAAGAGAGTCAACTGAAACAATGCTTTAGTAATTATATTGCACACTATAATGGAGTAAAGTCTTCAATTCTAAGACAAAGATGATCAAACTGGATATTAAACAAGCATAAGCTGCTTCCAAGAAAGACACCTTAAATACAAGTAAATAGAAAGTCTGAACATAAAATAATACACAAGTTATCCCATAATTTTGTATAGGCATGTTAAAATATTCTGTTATTCCTTATCTAAAATTCTAAAATCCAAAATTCTTAGTACGTCAAAGTTTAATCATCAGCCTCAGTTCAAATACTTGACACAAATGGTTGTGGCAACAACACCTGGCCTAAACTGATTTAAGGCTATAAACTGTCCAGGTGAAGATTCATATAGCACTTTAAAGATATCACTGACTTTGTTAGCAGAGCCCTGTTCTCTCCCTAAAGGAAAGATGTCATAATGAAGAAAATGCAGTAAATTGTATTATCATTTACCAATAGCCATTTTACCCTCTCCCTCTTAAACTAGTATATTTTCCCTGCCCTGTTCATAAAGGGCCTGGCCATATGACTTGCTAGGCCAACAGAATGTGAGCAGGTGAGATATATCCTACTTCTGAACAGAAACATGACATCCAAATATCAGTTTTGGTGGGTCATTTTTTTTTTTTTTATTTCATTCCCTTGTACTTCCATTTTAAGCAAGAGAACAAGATAGGTTAGATAGGGGGTAGTCTTTCAGCCTGGATCCTCAAATTAAAAGACATGCACAATGACTTCCAATAACCCATAGATGAACTTCAGCTTTAATGGAGAATAATGAAATATAAATATTGCTGAAAAATTCTGTGTTCTTTACTTTGCCATGACCATGCTTTCCATTACCATGCAAAAGCAGACTAACAACTAATAATACGCTGTGTGATAGCTCTAAAAATCCATCCTGTTCTCAATACTGAAAAACACTGGCCTCAGAGTTTAGGAAAAGCACTGAATTTATTTATATTGATCAATTTTGATCCAAGTATCTGAGTAGCTTGGTGAAATATTGGAGAAGGCCTTGGTAGTATCTATGCATGTTTGAGTGTTTACATAGATGCATGTTTGAGTGTTTACATAGAAGATAGGGTGAAAAAAACAGAATACAAACTCATTGAGGCTGTTTTCAATATATACAGAAGTGGAAGAACTTTCTGCTTCTCATTTACAGAACACTGCTCTTGCTTGTCTTTCTGCCCACCCATTTCCTAGCTATCTCTGCCAATATTGAAGACAAAAGATATAATTATTTGAAATAATCAGACACATTGATTTTGCTAATAGGAGGGACCACTGTTAAATTACACAAACTCGTGGTGTACTCTCTCTTCTCTTTCTTCGTCTCTTAAGTTCTTGAGCAAATTGACCTAAGTGTTTGACTCTTAGAACAGGCCCAATCCCATGTCAATCCTTATCTTTTCTTGATCATGCCTGAAAACACGGTTATTGTACTAGATTCCTAAAGATAGCAAAAGGTACTAAGTTTCTAGCATTTATATTTGGAGGAAGAAGGTAATCTTATGCCTTATTTATTAAGTTGATTTCTCTACTCAGCTTTATCATCACATTCAGTTAGGGTACTTAGCACTCTCATTACTACTAATAAAATGCTATTTATTTCCCAATTGTAGAACCCTTTAAGGAGGAAGATACTGGCCAGGCATCATTTATGCATTCCTGAACATATGAGCACATTATCACCAAATACATTAAATCTCCATTTAAATCCACTCAACACGGGAGTCATTAACATGATCATCTCAGAATATAGTAAATAATAAAGAAAATATGAGGTCTGGAAGGGTTGGAAAACAGGGAAGAAAATTTGCAGCCATATTGAAATAAACATAAAGTTGGAGAGAAGAAATCATGGGAGTAAGGACATGAGATATTTGGAAGGATAGGATATTATATATTAGACATATTCAGTGAATTTTGTCAATATATAGTGTGGCTAATGGTATGATGGTTGAAATGAAGTAGATATGAAAGCTACTAAAATTGATAAGCTCAAGAATCTGTAAGGCTAAGGACCATCCACATGAATACTGAAGTTTCTCAGTTTAAAAGCTCAAGTCCAGAGGAGATTTCTGGTATAGATGGCGGAGTAGGTAAACACTGTGCTCACATCCTCTCAGGATCACATCAATTACAACTAAACCATATAACAACCATTATTGAGAATTGTTTGAAGTCAAGCTGAACCAAAGCCCTACAACTGAGGATATACAGAGAAGCCACCTCGAGACTGGTAGTGGGGGCAGAGATGCAGAATGGTCACACCTGTCTGTGACCATTAAAACCTGGGAAGGATATCTCAGCTGAGGAGATTCCCCCACCCCCACCCCAAGAGCAAGGGGTCCCAGCCCCTCCCCAGCCCAGGGTTTCAGTGCTGGGGAGAGAAGTCCCCATAATTTTTAGCTGTGAAAACCAGCCGAGATTGTGGCTGACTGAGACAAAGGGACAGGCGCTTCTCTTAAAGGGACTGCACACAGACTTACTCAGTGAAGGCCTCACTCGCTTTGAGCTCCAGCACAGGGACAGCAGATGGAAAGGCACCAGGGACATACAGGAAGGAAATGAACTGTCTAGCCTCAGGGCGATGGCTGGAGGGGTAGCTTTCTCCTGGACAGAGGAGCTGGTGGGACATGATCTCTTTTAAGCCAGCCCCCTCTGTGCGTGCAGACGCTTGCGTGCAGACGCCCCATCTGCATTTCCATCAAACTGTCTATCACCTTTCACATGCCCCGCCCTAGATTCCCTGATACCATGTCCCAGCCAACTTTTGGGCACACCCAACCCACTTCCAGTGAGTTTTCCATATAAACAGCCTGCTTTGGCTCATGCTGCAGACATTCCTAAAATCTCTGAAAGTTCACAAAACCTAAACAAGCAGCATCTGGCTGAGCATCATGAGGATGGGCAGGTGAAAGGTGATAGCCAGTTTGATGGACACGCAGACGTGGCGTCTGCGTGCGTCTGCACGTAGGGAGGTGGCGGGCTCAAAATAAAAGCAATGGCTTCCGCCATCTCCTCAGTTTGGCAGAAAGCTGCTCCTCCAGCCCTTGTCATGTGGCTAGACGTTTCAGTTCCTCCCTGTATGACCCTGGTGCCTTTCCATCTGCTGTCCCAGTGCTGGAGCTCAGAGCTAATGAGACCATCATTGAGTAAGTCAATTCGCCGTCAGTTTAGAAGCACCTGCTGGAGCAGCTGCCCTTTGTCTCACTCAGCCACGATCTCTGCTGGTTTTCACCGCCAGATATTATGGGGACTTCTCTCCCCAACCCTGAAACCCTTTGCTGGGGAGGGGCTGGGACCCTTCGTTCCTCAGTGGGAAACCCCGTAGCTGAGGTACCCCTCCCAGGTTTTAATGGTCAGACAAGGTGTGAGACCAGCCAGTTCTACGTCTCTGCCCCTCCTACTAGAGAGTGGCTTCTTGTGTTTCTCTGTCGTTAAAGGGCTTCGATTCAGCTACACTTCAGGTGTTTCTCAATAATGGTCGTTCTGTGGTTTGATCATAATTTGTGTGGTCCTGAGAGGAGGAGGTGAGAACAGCATTTACCTACTCTCCCATTTTGACTGGAAATCCCTGATAATTTTTTTTTTAATCAAAGTTCTTGTTGAGGAAATATCAAAAGACAATTTTAAGAGTAGAACTAACTGGGAAAAGATTATTTGTGATTCTTTGGGTAACAAAGTTAAAAAGTCAACAACTATTACAGTAGATGATGTGTTTTTAATGCTTGCCCTCTGGCTGCTCTCTGTCTCTCTCCTTCTTTATTCTTTTTTTAAATTTTGGTTATCATACCATTGTTATGTAAACCCATCTTTACCCTGAATCTTTTGTTAAAAACACAGACCAGCATGTATTCTGAATATGGATGCAAAAGTCCTCAATGAAACTTTAGCAAGCCAAATCTAGAATATAAAAACGAACTATACACCATGACTAAGTGAGATTAACCTGAGACATGAAAAGTTGGTCAAAATCTGAAAGTCTGTTAATACAATACACAATATCAATAAAATGAAAAAACAAAGATTACATGATCATTTCAATAACCACAGAAAAAGCATTTGGGAAAATCAAATACCTTTTAGCAGGGAACTTCTTCTGCCTGATAAAGAGCAACTAGGAAAAATTCACTGTTAATATCATACTTAATATTGAAAGACTGGATGCTTTCCCTGTAAAATTTGGAAAAAGAAGAGGACATTTGGTCTCATTATTTCTATTCAGTATTATCCATGGCAATAGACAAGCGAAATAAAAGCATCCAGATTGAACAACAAAAAGTAAAACTACCTCTGTTTGATCTTGAATCTAGAAAATATTAACGTACTGACCAGAAACTATTAGAACTAATAGAAGAGTTCAGGAAGGTTGCAAGAAACATGATCAATATTCAAAAATCAATTCTATTTCTACATACTTTCAATGAACAATCTAAAAATAAAATTTGAAAAACAATTTAATTAACAATAGCATCAAAAATAATTAGGAATAAATTTTACAAAAGAAGTTCAAAATTTAAACTCTGAGAACTATAAAACAGTTTTAGAATATATTAAAGGTCTAAGTAATTGGAGGAAAATTACACGTTTATGTATTGAAAGATTTAAAGTTGTTAAAATACTCACCAAACTTATCTATAGATTCTATACAATTCCTATCAGATTCCCAGATGAATTAATAGAAATTGGCAAGCTGAACCCAAAATTCATGCATTGAATCCAAAATTCATGTGGAATTGCATGGGTCCCAGGATAACCCAAACCATCTTGACAAAGAAAAACAAAGTAAGATAATTTATAATTTACAATTTTAAAACTTACTACAAAGCAACAGTTTAAAGAAAATATGATACTGGCATAAGGATAGATGTGTAAACCAGTGGAATAGGTTTCGAATTCAGAAATACACCCATACATCTATGGTTAACTGATTTTTTTTTTTTCTAAACAAGGAATCTATGCTGAAACTATACAATGGGGAAAGAATAGTCATTTCAACAAATGGTCCTAGAACAACTGTATAGCCACAAGCAAAATAATGACATTGAATCCTCACCTTATATCATATGCACAAATTAACTCAAAATAGATTAAATCTAAGGATTAAATTATAAAACTCTTAGAGGAAAAGATGAGGATAAACTATACATTTTTTTTTTTAATTTTTACCTTCTATTTGACAAAGGATACTTAGATATCACACAAAAGCATTGGTCTTCAACAATCTTATAAACTTCTGTGCTTTAAAGGACATAATCAAGAAAGTGAAAAGACAACCCACAGAATGAGATAAAATATTTACAAATCATATATACCTGATAAGGGACTTATTTCCAGAATATATTAAGAACACTTATAACTCGATAATGAAAGTACAAATAGCTAAATTTGTTAAAAAAAAGAAAAGGAGGAAAATATACAAATAGACATTTCTTTAAGGAAGATTAAATTGCCAATAAGCACATGACAAGATGCTCATTCTCACTAGTCATTAGGGAAAATAAAAACAAACAAACAAAAAAACAACTGGTGGTTGCTAGATGGAAGGTGGGTGGGGATGGGGAAAAAGGTAAAGGGATTAGAAAGTTCAAATTAGTCATCGCAATATAGCCATGGGAATATGAAATACTGTTTGGAGAATATAATCAATAATGTTGTAAAGATTATGTAGGGTGCCAGACGGACACCGGACTTATTAGGGAGACCACTTCACATACTGTATAGATGCCTGATCACTATGCTATACATCTGAAGCTGAAGTTAAATAATGTGGAATATTTATGGGATGTGGAGTACAGCATAAGGAATATAGCCAATGAAATTATAACATATGTACGACGTCAGAGTGGTAGTAAATTGAGGGTGTTATCACTTTGTGAGGGGTGTAAATGTATGACTATTACATTGTTTTGTACAATGAAACATTACTTCATACACACTATGATGATAGAATCAAAACATCAATAATCATAACGGTTAGCAAGTTTGTGGAGATATCAGGACCCTCATATACTGCTGATGAGAATATAAATGGTGCCACTTTGGAAAAGTCTGGAGCTCCTTAAATTATAAGACATAGATTTACCATATGATTCAGCAAATCTACTCTTACGTATGTATTCAAGAGAAATGAAAGCATGTGTCCACACAGAAACTGTTAGTCAAATGTGCAGAGCAGCATTTTTCATGGTAGCTAACATATGTTAACAACCTACACGTCCATCAACTAATGAATACAAAAGCAAAATGTGATGTAAGCATACAATGTAATATTATAAATAACATTACAGTCATAATAAAGAATGAAGTACTGACACATGCTACAACATGGATAAACCTTTAAAACATATGTTAAGTGAAAGAAGCCAGTCACAAATGGCTATATATAATATGATTCCATTCACATGACATGTCCAGAACAGGGAAATCTAGAGAGAGAAACTAGGTGAATGGTTGCCTAGGACTAAGGGGAAGAAAAGAAGTGTAGAGAGTGATAGCAAAGTTGCACTAACTTTTTTAAAGCAATAAAACCATTCTAAAATTGATTGTGCTGATGGTTGCACATACCAGTGAATATAACAACAACAAAAACAACAACATTGATCTGTATACCAAAATGGGTGAATTGTATGACATGTATGATATATTCAAAACCAAAGTTGTAATGGAACAAGCACAATATGTTCTGTAATTTTACAAATGTTTCCTATACACCCATCGGGTCACATGGCACCTGCCAATTCACTCTAAACTCTTTGTAGAACATCCTGTTGATTCTGGAAACGGCAGCTATGATATACTCATTCATTTCCTCAGGACTGCAAGGTTCTTGACACATCCCTACAGGTGTCAATCATGTGATAATGTTGTGATCTGAATGGCTACTCTTCCAAAGTTAAGCCAATATATCAACAGAAAGCACTCCTCAGTTTCTTTGAACATGTTCATTAAATAGCTTATGGACTGCACAATGGGATGGGCAGTCTCATCCTCCTGGACACTGATGTTTACAAAGTCTTCCTGACGCTGTGGGGGAAACCCTGCAGTGTATGCTGATATATAACCCCCGTCTCTATGTTCTTTACACACACACACCCAAAGACATTAACTATTCGGGAATCTCTTACTTATTCTATCACCACGTGGTGACATTTGGTGCCCTATATATGAGTACTATGGAGATTAACTTTTTTGGTTAGATGAAGGTGGCTTTATCACTGAATTTGAGACAACCTGCCAAACCAATTTCACCTTCCATTTGAATCTGAAAGAAGCAACTGAAGTTTTATCATTTTACCTTATCTGCCTCCATCAGGGCCTGCAGAGGGTGAAAGAAAGTTTCACTTTCCGCCATTTTTGGCAAATATACTAGGTCATGGGCTGAGAAACACAAACGTCTGGATCAGCCCACCCTGTTAATGGACTGGTGACATCACACCTTTGTATTGCTGTGAAACAAAGATAATTCACAGCTTTTAAAAATGTAAAATATAAGAACAGCTACAAGTTAGGGCCTAATACTAGTCATTGAGTAACTCATTTGTGAACGTGTTTAATTCTTTTTGAAACACCCTGTATGTATTAAACAGAAACTACAAGTTTTTTTTAAATGTTTGTGAGTGAAGTTTCATTTTACTAATGACCAAAATATCTAAACACACTGAAATAGATGTATACATATGTCACACAACAATACAGTGTCATTTTATAAGGTAGTATGCCTTTTATATACTTACCTTGGTTGATTCTCAGAACACTCTGTAAAATAGGTATCATGACCCGCATTTTATACATGAGAAAAGGGAGGATCAGAGAACCAAACTCACTTGATCAAAGTCTTGCAAAAAGCACAGCATAGAACTGAGATTTCATCTCAACTTTGGTTAAATCTGCAACGCTAAAGTTAATTTTTAAAGCTGCAAACTAAAACTTAGTTTATTGTTTTTGGTCTATTCAGATTTTTTTTTCCCAAATAAAATGAGTCAAAATTTATAAATTGTTATTTTTCTAAAAATGTTCGTTTTTTCTTCATGATCACAGTAATTAATACAGTAATACATATATTTTCTTAAGCCTCTCATGCATATCTAAGTTTATAGATCTACATCCTTTCTCATTTATTATAAACCTTCACTCAAATTTCTTTCTGTTTCTTCTCCTTCTTGGTGATTTAAGGTTGACGGTCGGTAACTTTATTTAGAATATTTTAAATAAATACATTTAGCGATTTATTTACTATACTTTTTAATTATATGCAGTATTAATTTTAGTTGTCCCTATTGTAAAATCTTCTAAATGATTATTTAAACTATTATCTTCTTAACTTATGAAAAGTTAAACAATCTATTTTCATTCTTTCTAGTCTAAAATCCTTTAGTAAAATTCCTAAGTCAATGAAATTCCATAAGTCAGTGGTCTCTTTTTGCCATCATTTTTTATTTAAGGGCAAGGTCAGTTCCCATCTGATCAATATCAACAAACATAATTGATGATGACACTTGGTTATATGCTTTGTCTCATTCTTTAGTAGTTAAACCTTTCCAGACTTGCAGCTATACAAAATAATTTATTTCAACTCCGGTTACCATTAGTATATACAAATTATACTTATTCTGTAGAAGAGGTGGCATCTTTCTCTTCATATTTTAAAAATTGCCTATTCTTCCCATGCAGTGGATGCTAAACCATACATTCTAGGATGGGTTACTACTCAAGATCATCTGTCCCCATTTATATTTAAAGCATCTAATTGCTTTTTATTGCATAAACCACAATATACAATAAATTTACTTAGTAGGTTTGCTTGCTTATTAATTATTTTCAGAAAGTTAAAGTAACTGAAATTGCTAATAAATAACAAAAAACCTACAGAATTTTTGGTGAAAAATGCATGTTGATAGTGCTGGAAAATGTACTGTCACAGTATTTCTTCAAGATATTTGGCAGAATGCAACAAAAACTATATGAAAAAACAGAGGCCACATGTATTGGTAAGCTTACATTAGAAATCTGTCCCAAAGAAATCATTAAAGATATTCAGAAAGCTATAAAACTACCTATGGACATTTAGTATAATTTAAATCAGTAAGACATTGGATTGAAATTACATATTTAAAACAAAGACATTTAAAAATAAGATAAAATGAAAAAAATTATGTTTGACATTACACATACTTTCAGAAAATCTTGTTATAAATGAAGCTCATTAACACGGAAAATACTCAAAAGCTAAGGTGAAATAAAAGGTTAAAAGATTAAATCAAGGAATCAATATAGTACAGACAGATAATTAGGTAGAAGATAGCAGTTAGAGATAATGAGTGACATTTTTCTCTTTATATTTTCATTTTTCCATGTTTTCCATAATAGGTATGTATTACTTTATTATCTGAAAATTGTAAATAAATTATTGTAAAAGTTATTTGCAATTAATGGTTTTTCTAACTTTACTCGTTTTGTTTTGTTTTTCTCAATTTATTCTGAGCACATACTGAAAAGCATTTGAAAGCCAATATATTCTTCTTGTACATTGTTAACTGTGGACTTTGTTTTCTCATCTCATATGGAGGGCTATAATAAAACCTTACTACAATATAATGCCAGCTACCAGTTTCTTTGTGTATTATGCTTTGATTGTGTGAAATAAATTAAATGAAACTAATTGTATTAAATACTTTCTACAGTTACCAGTGGAGAATGTAATGGACAATAGAAAACATGTATTTGCAAAAGTTGCTTCTTTGTGAGTATGTAACTATAAATAAATATTTCTTAGAGGCATTGAGATGGTCCAACATTTGGTACTTACATTGTCCTTCCAGTATAATTTATTTAAATTTTAATTAATTGTCATAGTTGCAAAAATGAATATATTAAGCCTACTATTTGAATTCCTACGGAGATTATATAGGGAAAAAATCATATAGTTAAAAAAAAATCAGCAACATTAACATCACCAATTCGCTTTCAAAAATGAGAATTTTATTTTCTTTTTTTGTTGTTTTTAAATTAAAGTTTATTGGGGTGACAACTGTTAGTAAAGTTACATAGATTTCAGGTATACAATTCTTTAATGCTTTATCTATAATTCACATTGTGTGTTTCCCACCCAGAGTCAGTTCTCCTTCCATCACCATATATTAGACGCTGTTTACCCTCTTCTAGATACCCTTTTCCCCCTCACCCTCTGGTAACCCCTAAACTGTTGTCTGTGTCTATGAGGTTTTGTTCCTTCATTTGTTTGTCTTGTTCTTTTGTTGTTTTCATTTTAATATACCCCATATCTGTAAAATCATATGGTTCTCGACTTTTTCTGTCTGACATACGTATTTCGCTTAGCATTATAATCTCAAGATCCATCCATGTTGTCACAAATGGTACTATTTGATCTTTTCTTCTTGCTGAATATTATTGCATTGTGTGTATATACCACAATTTCTTTATCCATTCATCTATTGAAGGACATATTGGTTATTTCCACATCTTGGCCACCGTAAATAAAGCTGCAGTGAACATTGGAGCACACATGTCTTTATCGATAAATGTTTTCAGATTTTTTTGAGTAGATACCCAGCAGAGTGATTACTGGGTCATATGGTAATTCTATTCTCAATTTTTTGAGGCACCTCCACACTGCCTTCCATAGCCGCTGCACCAGTCTGCATTCCCACCAACAGTGTATGAGGGCTCCTTTTTCTCCACAGCCTCTTCAACCTGTTATTATTTGTCTTGTTGTTGAGGTGAGTGAGGTGATATCTCATTTGGTTTTTATTTGCATTTCTCTGATTAGTGAAGTTGAGCATTTTTTCATATGTCTATTTGCCATTTGTATGTCCCCTTTGGAGAAATGTTTCTTCAGGTCCTCTGCTCATTTTCAATTGGGTTGTTTGTTTTTTTGTTGTTGAGTTGTATGAGTTCCTTGTATATTTTGGATATTAGACCCTTATCAGAGATGCTGTTTGCAAAAATCTTCTCCCATTCAGTTGGTTGCCTCTTTATTTTGTGGATGGTTTCTTTTGTTGTGCAGAAGCTTTTAAGTTTGATACAGTCCCTTTCATTTATTTCAGCTTTTACTTCCCTTGCCTTTGAAGTCAAATTCATACAATGCTCTTTGAACCCAAGGTCCATAAGTTTGATACCTATGTTTTCTTCTATGCAGTTTATTGTTTCAGGTCTTATGCTTAGGTCTTTGATCCATTTTGAATTATTTTGGGTACATGGTGACAGATAGCAGTCCAGTTACATTCTTCTGCATGTGGCTTTCCAGTTCTCCCAGCACCATTTATTGAAGAGGCTGTCTTTCCTCCATTGTATGTTTTTTGCTTCTTTGTCAAAAATTGTCTGTCCATATTTATATGGGTTTATTTCTGAATTCTCAATTCTATTCCATTGGTCTATGTGTCTGTTTTTCTGCCAATATCATTCTGTTTTGATTATTGTTGCCCTGTACTACATGCTAAAGTCAGGGAGTGTGATACCTCTAGCATTGTTCTTTTATCCTAGGATTGCTTTAGCAATTTGTGGTCTTTTGTGGTTCCATACAAATCTGATGATTTTTTGTTCTATTTCTTTAAGCAATGCCGTTGCAATTTTGATGGGGATTGCATTAAATCTGTATATTGCTTTGGGTAATACGACATTTTAACAATGTTGATTCTTCCGTGAGCATGGAATGTCTTTCCATTTCTTTGCGTCTTCTTCAATTTCTTTTAAAAATGTCTTATAGTTTTCAGCATATAGGTCTTCCACATCCTTCATTAAGTTTATTCTTAGGTATTTTATTCTTTTTGCTGCAATTGCAAAAAGAATTGTTTTTTTTTATTTCTTTTTCTGAGATTTCATTGTTAGTATATAGGAATGGAATGGACTTTTCTGTGTTGATTTTGTAGGCAGCAACTTTACTGTATTTGTTTATTGTTTCTAATAGCTTTTTGGTGGAGTCTTTAGGATTTTTCTATATATAGTCTTTAGGTTTTCTTGTCATCTGCAAAGAGTGACAATTTAACTTCTTCATTCCCAATTTGGATGCCTTTTATTTCTTTCTCTTCCTGATTGTTCTGGAGAGGACTTCCAACACTATGTTGAAAAGCAGAGGTGATAAGGGATAGCCCTGTCGTGTTCCTGAACATAGAGCAAAGGGCTTCAGTTTTTCACAGTGAATTATGATATTAGCTGAGGGTTTGTCATATGTGGCCTTTATTATGTTAAGGTATTTTTTTCTATACCTATTTTATTAAGTGTTTTAATCATAAATGGAAGTTGTATCTTGTCAAATGCTTTCTCTGCATCAATTGGTATAATCCTATGATTTTTGTCCTTTATTTTGTTTATGTGATGTATCACATTGATGGATTTGTGTATGTTGAACCATCCTTATGCCCCTGTGATGAACCTCAACTGGTCGTAATGAATTATCTTTTTAATGCATTATTGCATTTGATTTGCTAGAATTTTGTTTAGGACTTTTGCATCTGTATTCATCAGATATACTGGTCTATAGTTTTCTTGTTTGTATTATCCTTACCAGGTTTCGGTATCAGGGTAATTTTGGCTTCATAAAGTGAGTTAGGGAGTGTTGTCTCTTCTTCAATTTTTTGGAAGACTTTGAGTAAGGCAAGTATTAGATCCTCTTTGAAGGTTTGGTAGAATTCACTAGTGAAGCCATCTGGTCCCAGACTTTTGCTTTTGGGAAGGTCTCTGATGACTGATTCAATTCCTTACTGCTGATTGGTCTGTTTAGATTTTGCAGTTCTTCGTGATTCAGCCTAGGAAAGCTATATGTTTCTAAAAATTTGTCAGTTTCTTTTAGGTTATTGAATTTGGTGGCATATAGTCCTTCATGATATTCTTGGATGATCCTTTTTATTTCTGTGGCATCCGTGATAACTTCCCCTCTTTCGTTTCTGATTTTGTTTATTAGTGTCTTTTCTCTTTTCATCTTAGTGAGTCTAGCCAAAGGTTTGTCAATTTTATTAATCTTTTCAAAGAACCAGCTCTTTGTCATATTAATTTTTTCTATTGTCTTTTTGCTCTCTGTTTCATTTAGTTCTGCTCAGATTTTTGTTATTTCCTTTCTTCTGCTGACTTTGGGTTTCATTTGTGCTATTTCTAGTTCTTGGAGGCAGCATATTGTTGGGTTTAGTTTTTTTGATCTGATCTGCTACTGTTTATTGGTGAGTTCAGTCCATTTACATTTAGGATGATTATTGATATGTGAGGATTTCCTATCATTCTATCTTTGGTTTTCTGGTAAGACTGTGTTTCCATTGTTTCTTTGCCTTTTTGTTGTTGTCTATTATTTCTGTGTGGTGGTATTCTATGATTTTTCCCTCTTTTTCTCCTTTTAGTATGTTACATATTTCAGTTCTGGATTGTTTTTGAGTGGTTACCGTTAAGTTTATGTAAAAGAAAGTGTGATATTTAGAGTATTCCATTTTCTTCAGCATGCTTACTTTCTCCAGTCCCATAATCTAGTTCAGGCATTTACTCTGCCCCCTTTTATGTTTTGATTGCCACAAATTATCCCTATTGATGCTGGTCGAATAGCCTCCTTCAGTATTTCTTGTAGTGCAGGTCGTGTGTTAGAAAATTCCCTCAGCTTCTGTATGTCTGGTAATGTCTTTATTTCTCCATCATATCTAAAGGATATCTTGCTGGATATATTATTCTTGGCTCATTATGTCTCTCTTTCAACAGTTTGAATATCTGATTCCACTCCCTCCTGCCTTGTAGAGTTTATGCTGAAAAATCTGATGATAATCTAATAGGCTTTCCTTTGTAGGTTACCATCTTCTTTTATCTGGTTGCCTTGAAGTTTCTTTCTTTGTTGTTAATTTTTGACAAATTCAATGCAATGTGCCATGGAGAAGGCCTGTTGGGGTTGAGGTAATTAGGTGTTCTATTTCCTTCTTGGATTCGAGGATCAAGTTCTTTTCAAAAGTTTGGAAGTTCTCATTGACTATTTGTTTGAATATACTCTCTGTTCCCTTCTCTCTTTCTTCTCCGTCTGGTATGCCCATTATTCTTATATTGCTCTTTCTGATGGAGTCAGAAATTTCTTGTACAGATTCTTTCATTTATTTTAAGTCGCAAGTCTCTTTTTTCTTCCATCTGTGTCATTTCCAGGTTTGTATCTTCGATGTCACTGATTCTTTCCTCCATCTGTTCAGCTCTATTACCTAAGCTGGCTATTTCATTCTTCATTTCTTTTATTCAGTTCTTAATCTCCAGAAATTCTATTTGGTTCTTTTTTAAACTTTCAATCTCTTTGGTAAAACATTCATTTTTTTTTCTTTGATTGTGTTTCTGAGTTCATTAAACTGTCTGTGTTTTCTTGCATCTCACTGAGTTTTTTCAGAACTGCAATCTTGAATTCTCTGTCATTAAGTCACATATTTTCATGTCTTTAAGTTCATTTTCTGGAGACTTTTCATTTTCTTCCTGAGCTGTTTGTTACCTTGGTTATTCATGGCCATTAGTGTTTTATTACTTCTTTTCCTAGATATTGACAGGAGTGGATTCTGCAACAGGTTGATAGAAAGAGGTCTTTCTTTTGTTTTCCTTTAGATGTTGGTGGAATGTTTTATTTTCTCTCCAACTGCAACCTTTTATTCTCTCTCACACTGTAGTGTTATGTTTTCTCTATGCTATTCTGGCTTCTCACACAATGGGGGGATTCCCTGGAAGGCGGGCTTCTCCTCTGTGAACAGTTTGCCTGGGTCATAGGGCACCACCTCTGTGTTGGGATGTGGAGAGCTTCTGAGTTTCCAAAGCTCTTCTTGCACCGGATTCAGAGCCTTTGTGTTTTAGCAGCTATATTTAGTCCTGCAGGGATCTGCCCAGATAGATGGGGACAGGGGTGGGGTGGGTTGTGAGAGGTGGCCCAGAGCAATGGCAATGACGACCACCTTAGCCATTCCTGCTTCCACAGCTCCCTCCTCTTTGCCGGAACTAGTTCGGCTGCGAGTCTGTGTCTGCAGACCACAGTTCTCAGAATTGCAAATATTCTGTTCTTTTGATTTGACACTGCCACTGTTCCGCTTTTTAGCACTGGGCAGGTGGGGGCCAGGCAAGCTCTGGGAGGGTCCAGAGGGGGCTGCTAGGCTGAATGCCTAAGGCTTCCATTCTCTGCACTGCAGTGAGGGCTTAAACCACCGTTTTCAGCCTTCTTCCCTCAGTCTTTTCTCCGAGATCTCTGCCATGAGTGTTGAGTTCAGCCATGTTATATACTGTCCCCTAAGCCCTGTGGGCCATAAACAGAGCCCTAGCAGTCCAAGGTCTTCCCTCTCCCGCAGCTGCGGTAGTTCTGGGATGCAGCGAGCTCGCAGCACTGAGCTAGGTCTGCATCCTGCACCTGCACGGTCCCGTCTCCGCACTTCTCCCTTCCCTCCTACCCCGCTCGTGCGATTCCCCCACCTTTAGGTGAATTCAGCAGTGGGCCTCTTCGTCTTGCCTGTCTGCTGTGCAGGGAGTCCTTTGTGGAGTTATAGTTTTTCAATTTGTTGTAAATTCCAGGGGATATTTCAAGAGACTCACCTAATACCGCCATTTTTATGACCCAAAAATGTGAATTTTCAAGAATAATATAGATTTTAAAATATATCATGTTTTATAAAATACGTTAAAAATAAATGCATCATGATTGTAGAAATAATTTGCTATTTAAATCTGCTAATATAAATATGAATGATGTTTTTAGGTTTCTTTATTAAAAGTTATTGGGGTGACAATGATCAACAAAACTACAAATGCTTCATGTGTACAATTCTGTTATACATCATGTGTATATCATATTGTGTGCTCACCACCCATAATAAATTCTCTTTCTATCACCATGTATTTGACCCTCTTTACCCTCTTTTACCAGCCCCATGGTCTCCTTACCCTCTGGTAACCACTCACCTATTGTCTGTGTCTAGGAGTTATATTTCTTCCTTCCTTCCTTTTTCTTTCTTTCTTTCTTCTTTCTTTCTTTCTTTCTTTCTTTCTTTCTTTCTTCCTTTCTTTCTTTCTTTCTTTCTTTCATTCTTTATTTCTTTCTTCTTTTTTCTTTCCTTCCTTCCTTCCTTCTTTCCTTCTTTCCTTCCTTCCTTCTTTCCCTTTCCCTTTCCTTCCTTCCTTCCTTCCTTCCTTCCTTCCTTCCTTCCTTCCTTCCTTCCTTCCTTCCTTCTTTCTTTCTTTCTTTCTTTCTTTCTTTCTTTCTTTCTTTCTTTCTTTGTCTTGTTCCCTTGCTTTCCATTTTATATCCCACATATGAGTGAAGTCATATGGTTCTCAACTTTTTCTGTCTGATTTTGCTTAGCATAATGATCTCAAGATCCATCCATGTTGTTGCAAATGGCAGTATTTCATCTCTAGCCAAGTAATATTCCATTGTGCATACATATATACCACATATTTTTTATCCAAGTATCTATCTAAGGACACTTCGGTTTCCATGTCTTAGCCACCGTAAATAATGGTGCAATGAACATCGAAGCACATATATCTTTACAGATAAATGTTTTCAGATTTTTTTGGTAGACACCGAAAGAGCAGGATTGTTGGGTCATATGATAATTCTATTCTTAATTTTCTGAGGAATCGCCATACTGTTTTCCATAGCAACTGTACCAATTTATATTCCCACCAACAGTGTATAAGGGTCAGTTTCTCTTCACAGCATCTTCAACACTTGTTATTGTTTTGTTGATGATAGCCATTCTAACATGTGTGAGGTGATATCTCATTGTGGTTTTGGTTTGCATTTCCCTAATAGTTAGTGAAGTTGAACTTTTTTTGATATATCTATTAGCCCAGACCAATATCTTTGATGAATACAGATGCAAAAATCCTAAATAAAATTTCAGCAAATCGAATACAACAATGCATTAAAAAGCTCATAATCAAGTGGGGTTCATCCCAGGGGTACACGGATGGTTCAACATATGTAAACATATGTAAATTGATCAACACCACATAAACAAAATAAAATATAAAAATTGTATGATTATATGAATAGATATAGAAAAATCATTTGACAAGCTACAACATCCATTTATGATTAAAACACTTAATAAAATGAATATAGAAGGAAAATATCTTAACATAATAAAGGCAAACCCTCAGCTAATATCATAATTAACAGTGAAAAACTGAAGCCTTTTGCTCTGTGTTCAGGAAGAAGACAGGGTTGCCCTCTATCGCCACTGTTATCCAATATACTAGTATTGGAAGTCCTAGCCAGAGCAATCAGGCAAGAGAAAGAAATAAAAGGCATCCGAATTGGGAGTGAAGAAGTTAAATTGTCACTTTAGTAGTTTACATAATTCTTTATATAGAAAACCCTAAAGACTCCACTGAAAAAGTGTTATAAACAATAAACGAATACAGTAAAGTTGCTGGCTATAAAATCAATGTACAAAAATCCGTTGTTTTCCTATATAGAAGCAATGAAATTTCAGAAAAAGAAAAAAAAATCTTGCAATTGCAACGAAAAGAATCAAATACCTGGGAATAAACTTAACAAAGGATGTGAAGGACCTATACACTGAAAACTGTAAGACTTTTTTAAAAAATAAATTTAAGTTTCTGAGTATACTGCAGACAATATTTGAAGTAAATTATGCATTGATACAGATTAACTCAGTAACTTAAAAATAATCTTTCTACTGCAAACAAAAAATTGTTGACTACCATATCACGGAGGTGCTTTTTGTGTGTGTTTACATTATTTAAAAATGAAACAATAAAGAGGAATAAGTTTTTAAAAACTATTCATCATTTAATATCAACTTATGTTGTATATGTCATGCTTATTTGTATTTTTTACACTCTCAAGATATTAAATAGCACATCTGTTATCTGAATATTTTCATAGAAGTGCTACAGAAATTGAAATTGTGTCTACTCATGGACACTAAAATATCACCTGTTTCTGGTTAGTTAATTGAACTAGTGATTATTCTTGAACATGTGGGTTGGTTGCTTTCTGCCTCATATAATTACCCAATGAAGCTTGCACGAAGGCTATCAGCAGGAAGCTAACAATCAGGGTGCTGGTGAGAAGAATGTACAGAACACTTCTGTGTCTGCTGCCAGATGGAGAAGCAGATGGGTGTGTAAAACATGTAAAACTAACTATATGACCTCAAATTTTCTCAGAATCCATTATCAACAAGGTCAAGTTTTCTGAAAATCAAATTTCCAACCAATAAATTACTAAAAATTAGCTAAGAACAGGTTTCTGTTTATAAGCCCGTATTTCTATGTGCAAATCATTTTTAACCAAATAGTACATATGCTTCCTGCTGTAAAATGTGTAGTAAAGCGAATTTTTATTAATTTATATGACTAAATAAATTCAGTTAGTTACTAAAAAAGAGGCTCTTCTTAATGTTTTACCTTTATATATTTCCCAGAGTAAAGATTTAAACTTTAACTTTAGTACAATTATTCCTCTAAACTGTGCTAAGAAGGATTTTCACTTGAAGACTGATTTACATTTGCTCCATGTGTGCATGTGTACATGTGTCTATCTGTCTATCATCTATCTATCTATCTATCTATCTATCTATCTATCTATCTATCTATCTAAATGCATGAATTGTTGTAATTATTCTACTATGCTGCCCCAGACATAGAAATTCAAATTTTTCCCAACACATTTGCTTAATATAGCTGTTCAGATTTTAATCTTAACTACATAATTCGTATTTATTATTGTTTAATACCAGTATTAAAGCAAGTTACACTTATTTTTAATTATTCCTATTTATCCATCAGGTTTTCTCAGGTGTTTTGTCATTACAAAAGAAAAAAATACTGTAAAAGAACGTGTTCATGTCACTAATCTGAAAAAGTTAATCATAATACTCACAAAATAACATTCAGAAAATATACATTTACATTCACAATAATACCTACTAATATATTTTCCCACAATTGCAATGCTATTATTTACATTTGTTAAATGAACCTATTGCATAAATGATTTAATTATTCAAGGCTTGTAATACTAAATTGTAAAATGGTAAAAGAAATAGTAACTGAAAAAATAGTAGTTGAGATTAATGCCATAAATTCATATAGTGTACATAAATAAATTCAAATAGTAGAATTCTATATTTGCTAGAAAGTGACTATGCATAATACATTTTACACAATTACACCTAAAACAAGTTCAATTGAGTCAATAAGGTAATTAAATTTTGGGGGTTTCTTTAGACAAGGCACAATACTGTGAGGAACCTTCATACTCATACATATCAGTTATTGACAGATATGGTAAAAAACAAAACAAAACAAAACAAACACACACACACACACACACACACACACACACACACAAAATCCAAAAAACAAAAAACAAAAACACTGCAATAGTTTCCTGGCAATGTTTGTCAATCAATTCACACTACTGCAGAATGACAATAGATATAAAACATTATTACTTGGCTATTCAAGGAGCTATTTTATTTTGAATGTCGACAAAAACTGAAGGTCAGAAAATAATCAGCTTCTGGCATGTGTTATGTATAGACAAGTGATAAATGCTAATGACTTTTATTTCTTTATCTCTAAAAATACAAAGGTCAGGTCTTCTGATTCCAATTCTCATGTGTAGAAAGTTTGGAAGTCCAATATTTGCAACAAGAAAAATCTGGACAAACTGAAAATCAATGACTTTTCCCGGGCCCATTAGAGAACTAAGTTTGCAGGGAAAAGCACAATCTTGAAATCCAGAGAGAATGAAGAAAATTCAGAGAATTACAACCAAGATTTGCTTACCTGGAGTAGTTGCTAGAGCCACTATCTAGTAGGAAGCGTTAGATAGTAATTTGGTTAATTGCTGGAAACTTAGTGTGATCTCCCATGAACATCTCTGGGGGATACAGTCTAGGAGGTCCCCAAACTTCCACAGATTTTCCCTCCAGTAGCCTCACCAGTAATTACCTTCACCATGGTGAAGATCCAAGCAAGATCTCCTCACATCTTTGGTAAATTTAGGGAAAATGAAATCCTTGTGAACATGCCCCAAACCTTCTCCATTAACAAAGGCCTGCACTCCAAAGGAAAAGATTTTACTAGAGCCTTATATGAGCTGGGTGAAGGGCCTTCCTCTAGGTCTAGCCCTTTGTAATATTTTTGTCTTACCTGGGGGGAGGGAGGTAAAGCTATATAAAAAGAAATGTTTGTGAAGGTCAGAGGCCAAAGAAGCAGGTCCACTAAATGACTGAGATTTAGTAATGAGAATATAGAATGTTCTGCCTCCATTCCACACCTACGAGATTCCAATGCAGTAATAGTGGATTACAAGTGCATGAACTGCAAGACAGACTATATTTGAAATGAAGTACATATGGAAGCCCAAAATCAAGAAGGGAAAACAAACAAGGACACTGGAGAAAATCAAAGTCTCTGGCATCTATAGCTATAACAATCATTAAACAAAGCCAAATTCCTAATCAAATACACATAAGTCCCTATAATAGAGGACTATTTATCTCACTATTACCCAAAACCACATGTCCAGCTTTCAACAAAAAAATTACAAGAAATACATAAAGGTGAGAAAAAACACTGTGATGAAACAAAACAAAATCTGCATGCAAATGTTTACAGAAGCTTTATTCATAATAGCCAAACACTGGACAAAACCATGATGTCCCACAATAAGTCAATGGGATAAACTATGATAGATCTATGTAATGGAATATTATGTGATAAAAATTTTAAAATAGCTATCAAGGCACAAAAAGACATGGGTGAATCTGAAATGCATGTTGCTAAATGAACCAGACAGTCTGAAAAAAATATATACTGTATGATTCTAATTATTTGACATTTTGGAAAAGTCAACACTATAGTGATGGTAAACACAATGGTTGCCAGCTCAGGAAGATGGGTAGGTTGAGTAAACAAAGCACAGGGCCTTTTTTTAGGCCAGTGAAATTATTATCTATGGTATTGAAATGATGAATATAAGACATTAAACATTTATCAAACCTCAAAGAATTTTATAGCACAAAGAGTAGTTTAATCTATGAATTGATAAAAAAAAATAGGCATTCAGGGGAATGCGGGATGAATACAAAACGTGAAAAATAATCTACTTGTATTACAAATGGATGGAAATACCTCGCTGAATGGGTTGGGGCAGTGAGGTGCAATAAACTACAGACCTAAATAACTTTGGATATGAGCGAGTCTGTAAAACTAACGGTGAATAACGGTGCATAAGCACTATACTTCAGCTGAGAGAATAATTTCCAGCAAGTATACAGAGTAACAGCTCTGAAACTACTGTACATTTATACTGGGAGCCAACAATTATTAATAAGTAAGTGGAATGTTATGGTGGGAGCCAGGTTTCTCACAATTGGAATAGGACATCACAGATAAATGAGAGGAGTTTAAAAATGACCCACGTAGTAACAGATTAGAGTTGGGGACATCAGCATGAATTCATGTTTAGCTTAATATAGATAAAAGTGATTATATATAAAATATTTATATATATGTATATATACATGACATATTATGCACAAATGTATTTTCATAGATATGTAGAATATATATATATGTTTTGTAACTGAGAGTCTAGAAGCAAATGTACCCCAGGAGCAATGACTTCACCTACAGCCCAGATATTGGTTTCTAATACCATTAAACAATAAAAGCTACCCGAACTACTTGGAGTTATGTCAGATTCAGCAGATTCAGTGTTGGGCAGGGTATATATATATATATATATTATTATTATTATTATCTCTGTGGTCTTCCTCTCCAAAGCACATCTTCCAAATCTAACCTTAAGAAAAATATAAAAACCCAAGTGAGGGATCTTCTACAAAATACCTTACTAGTACTCCTAAAAAATATATCAAGGTCTTACAAACAAGGACTGTCTGAGAAACTGTCACAAGCAAGAGGAGCTGAAGAAGACATAACAACTAAATGTATTGATGTATCCTATATAGGATCCTGGGACAGAAAATGGAAATTAGAGAAAAACTAAGGGCTTCTGATAAATTATGAACTTTAATAATAATAATATATCAATATGGGTTTATTCATTTTGACATAATACTATACTGTTATAAGATGTTAATAAAGAAAAAACTGGTTTTGGGGCATACAATTTTCTCTCTTTACCTTCTTTAGTCACAATCTATAATGACTGTAAAACACAACTTCTAAAAATAATTTGATAATCCCTCAAAATATAAATAACAGTACAAAATAAATATTTAAATCTAAAGTATCCAAAGCATACAAAAATATTTTTCCTTTAATTAATTGTCCTTGATTTAATATAGATTAGAAATTGTTAACTAGAATCAGTACTTTTTATTTCTATTTATTTATTTTTAAAATGAGGTATAATTAACACATAACATTAGTTACAGGTGTACAACATCATGATTCAATATTTGTATACATTGTGAAATTATCACTGCATAAGTCTAGTTAATGTATGTCATCTTACATAGTTACAATTTTATTTTTCCTTGTGGTAACTTTTAAGATTTACTCTCTTAACCTTCACATATATAATACATCATTATTAACTAACTATAGTCAACATGCTGTATATTACATCCTGGTGATGAATTTAATAGAACTAGAAGTTTGTACCTTTTGATCCCCTTCACCCCTTTCTCTCCCTGCCTCCCCCTGCCTCTGACAACCACCAGTATATTCTCTGTATCCATACACTTGTTTTATTTGTTATTTTGTTTTGTTTTAGATTCCACATATAAGTAAGATCATATAATATTTGTCTTTCTCTGTCTGACATATTTCGCTTAGCATAATGCCCTCAAGGTCCGTCCATGCTGTTCCAAATGGAAATATTTCCTTCTTTCATATGTATATATGCCATATTTTCTTTACTCATTCACCCATCAATGGACACTTAGGTTGTTTCCAATCTTGCAAATAATGCTGCAAGGAACTTGTAGATGCATGTATCTTTTAGAGTTAGTGTTTGGTCATTTGTATATTCTTTTTTTTTTTTTAGAAATATCTATTCAAAGTGCCCATTTTAAATTGGGTTATGATTGTTTGTCTTTTTATTGTTGAGAATTAAGTGTTCTTTTTATAAATACTTGATACAATCACTTATTAGATACATGAGTTGCAAATATATTCTCTTTTGTGAGCTCTTTTCATTTTTATATATTTTCTATTAATATTTAAATATCTTTGATGCATTTCCATGCCAATATATTTGTCTTCCCAATGTTTTTTAACTTGCTTGTTTCAAATACTTTATTTTTTTTGCCAAATGTGTAGACCAAAAAAAAAAAAAAAACCCTCTGTATAATTGTGCATTATTTTTTAGGATAAGCGATTTCTAAAATTCTTTTTAGTGTTGCTGTTCCATCCCATGTTTATAACTTACGTTATCCTTATTGTCATCTGGCATATTATATATTTACTTGTTAATTGATTTTGTATTTTCTTCTCTTGCCATTCACTAGAATAGAAGCTCTTGAGGGTAAGCCATTTGTTTTGTCCCTTGTTCTCTCCCTAGTAATGATTTTCTTAAATGACATCATAATATTTCTTCACTTGTTCATTTATCTTTGAGCATTTTATTGAGATATTTGACATTTTCTAGTTAATATATTGATCTGACAACTTTGTTTTTCAAGCATGTCCTGAGGAAAGGCCAAGTTTTCACTATTTTCTTGATTTAATTTACTCAAAGGACTATATATATTAAACTTGAAAATCCTTATTAATGGCATATATCATGGTCTAGATCTTTTATATAATTCTAACTTACTGCTAGGTTGTATGTATTGGAAGCAGCTACAGGAAGTAGTAGAACAAATCCTTGTGACAAATGAGAGATGAATGGTTTAGCATAAATTACTACTCCTTACTCTAAATGTCTTTACACTTTTCATTCTCAGTGGAAGAAGAAAAGAAAGTGTTAAGATGTAAGGCCAGACATGTCTTTCTGAATTACAGAAGCTGAGAAGAGATTTAGTAGTTCTTTCTATATTTGGGCCAAATGTTATTGGCTTAGAGGTCTGAAAAGAGCATGGTTGATATAAACTCAATTACTGTTTACCTTAATTTAGGAGAATGACTTTCTGTAACATTCTCTAGTTTGCAACATTTGCTAAAGAATAGAAGTTTAATAATCTATAAAATATTATGGCATATATAATTTTTGAGTACCATTATTTTTAATAACTCATATACCAAATAATTTAAGAAAAATAGAGTATGTGTGTGTGTGTTTATTTTCCCAGGTTTGAAAATATATTTAGTCTACTTTGCTAATGATAAGATTTCCAATAAGATAACTCATAAAAATGATGTGGGAACTGTTATTAGTTAATAACTATTAGACAATACAATACTCTATCAATTTATCAACTGCACATTTTCATATTTTTAATATCTCTGAAATTAGGTTGAGTCTTAGAATGCCTGGCATGTCATAATCTACTTGGTACATTTTTTTTCTCTCTTGGTGGTATATATAAAATGGTATATGAAAAAATGAAGGAAATACATTTTGCTTATTTGACTTTGCTTTATATTTTTGTATTAAAGTCTACTCGTTTTTCCAATGTAATTAAATACAAACTATAGGAGTAAATAAAACTAGGATATAGTAATTAGCATAACCTAAGATGTTCTACTTTTAGTATCTTTACAGAGATTTTTTTTTTTTTTTTTATGATGTTTAGGTTTTCCTTTGAAATATAGTGATATAGGGAAGAACTGGAATGTTTCATTAGAATGTTTCAAATTAGATGAAAATTATTACCCAAATTCACATATTGAGTATTCTGAAAACACATTAAAATAGTTATGGGGATATTTGCATATCTAATAATATTGAAATGGAATTAACTAGCATGAAGGACATAACATCATTATTGCCAGTTCTACTCCCAAATGAATGCATGATCAGAAAATCTAATATTACCTAGATTCTGTTCTCAGGAGTCATACCATTGTCAGGTCTTTAAGACAGGTACATGTAACAATGAATATAGGGGAAAGCCAATTAACATCTTACTGTTATTTTTACTATGATTTAGGCAGACATTTTAAGAAACAATTGTAGAAAGTGGGCTGCATTTCTTAAACAGTCAGAATTAAAAAGTTTCAAACTAATATAGCTTGGAAGACTTGTTTTCCATGAAATACCTGAGATTTCCAAATGTTAGTCTTAGTATGTATCACACTGCAAGAGAAACCCCAGCCAATACATTCATGATATCAGCATAAAATCTGGAAGGCAGAGATACCTTTGACCCATGGAAACAAAAGAGGGTAGAAAAATGTGTGAGCTGTTTTTAGAATGTCTAAAATTAATTAATAATTTACAAATATGGCTTTTAGATTTTTTAATTTCTTTCTAAATTCCTTCTTTGAATGCATTTTCCAATCAAATAAATTTGATCAAGCATTATCTCCCGTATGGAAATGAGATTAAAAAAAAAATTGATCTTTGACCTCAACAAAGTGGTATTGGGTAAAGAAATGATTTTGAAATCCATCATCTATAGGCCAACATACATTTACTAATGAGGACTTTTTATTCCAGTTATGTTTCTTTATCCATAAAAAATAAATGCACATGAAATGTAGGAAATTTAGAACATAGATGAAAAACCAAAATATGATTATCCTTAAACTAATAAGGTCAAGAAGAGTATTGTTAAAATTTAAAAAAAAAAACAAGCTTTATTGATGTTATAAGACTTTAATTTGGAAGCTTTCACTGAGGCACTGAGATACAATAGGTAAGACATTTTGGAAGTCCAGACCAAGATGGAAATTTTCAAAGGATATTTCTGAAAATCTATTTGATGTCTTAAAAATCTCTCATTTACATTCACAATAAAAAAGGCCCTCAAGATGGTATATGCAATCAAATGTTTCCAGCCTAGAGAACAAAAAGGCAATGTATTTCTTGCTCCATTTAGCTTGTCTCGCTTCATTTTTTTCAAGATTGCAGAGATTAAAAACCATGCTTACCAGAATGCGAAGGGAGAGAGGGAGAAAAAACAACAATGAAAGAAAAAAAACAAAACAAAACAACGACAACAACAACAACAACAAAAAAA
Organism: Rhinolophus ferrumequinum; assembly: GCF_004115265.2. Classification (NCBI taxonomy): domain Eukaryota; kingdom Metazoa; phylum Chordata; class Mammalia; order Chiroptera; family Rhinolophidae; genus Rhinolophus; species Rhinolophus ferrumequinum. Next base: position 81,566,691 of record NC_046287.1, read on the forward strand.
AAACAACAGAAGAAATAGTTTGCCTGACTTTCATCACTGAAAGTTCTTGCTGGGAATAGACCCCATTGCAAAGAGTATTATTGTAATTTTAAAGGAAGTTGGATGTTGGAAGCTTAATTATTAAATGGTACCTGACATTCAAAGCACTGAATTATTTTGCAATTTACAATGATATTAGAATCTTTCTGGTTTCATCATATATACCCCACAATTTTTAAAATTAGCTTACTATTAGTGATATTTCCTATTTTCTATTGTTTTAAATATCACTTACATATTTAGAAAAATTAATTATGTTATATATATACATATTTAAAATATACGTTCTTAAGTTATAAAAGAATTTCTTATAATGTTTTTAACAAATGTGTCTTTTGATATTGTATGTATTCTGAGATACATGCAGGAATAATTGGCATCACCCTACTTTCTCCTCAGAAATAGGAAATGGTCTTTCCAATACTGAATTTAGTTTCAAGTACTAGGGTAGTCCTATTTTTCTAAGTTGTCCCTTAAGTGGATGTAGATAATATATTGTTGTGTTTTCCTGAAATTATTTGTGTAAATATTGTGTCCCTCAAATCTTTAGCTCCCTGTTGTCTGAAGAGTGACACTTGTAGTTGCTTATCCTATGTGGCCACTTATTTAGGGACTACGTATGTTCTGTAAAAGCGCTAATGTTATCACATGTTTCCTGGTCACTAGGCACTGTTTTAAGCAGTTAAAAATATTACTTATTTAATCCTCTCAACAACTGTAAATGGAAAGTATTACAATTATACTCATTTTGAAACTGAAAGACTAACACCCAGAGAGGCTAAGAAAGTTGTCCATGGCCACAGAGTTGCTAAGCATCAGAACTGGAATTTGGCTGCAGATACTCTGGCTATGGTGGCCACCATAGTTCCTACTGCCTTGCACTGCAAAGGAGTGCTTTCCAAAAATTAGAAGCAGGGGGTGTGCTTTCATTGTGTTATAAAGCTCAGCAGGCCGCTGGTGGAGCCTGAGTGGGAGGGTTTGTTGCCAACAGAAAGAAGAGCTGATAAATGGGCAGGTATCCAGGCAGGAAGAAATGAAGAGCTGAGCCAAAATAGTGGCAATGCAACTGAGAGAAAGTGACAGAGATGGAAGATAATGAGAGGACATAATTTAGAGGGAGGTGAGTAGGAGGAATAAGTCTATGATTACTTTGGTTTCCTGGCTTTGGAAAAAAAAAAATCCTTTTGTCTTCTGCTTACTTCTAATTGATTACTTCTACTTTGTAGAAAGAGTATTTCTGGAAATTTATAAATTCCCCAATATATGGCAGTATATCAGTTTGGAATGATTAGGTAAATATAGCCCAAAATATGAAATTCCGAAACAAAGAAATAAGAAAACTTTTATGTCTTATAAAGCCTATACCAAAACAGGTGCTTTGTTCTCAAGGACATATACATTTATAAACAGGGATCTATGAACTTGGTCTGTGGATGGGCCCTAAGGGATCTCAGCCACTTAAAACTGCAGGCAAAATTGTGCCTGCCTTGGCATCTGTGCACTTCTCCGGGGAGAGAGACCACAGCTCGCGTTAGTGTCTGTGAGGATTTTGGGACACAACAAAGCTTAGGAACCACAGTCCTACACCCTCAATATAAGGACCATACCTTCTTTTCATACCATAGTGTGGTGCTTAAGATTACAGAGTCTGCAGACAGATCACCTCAGCTTAAAGCACAGCTCTGCCACTTGCTTTATTATCACCTTGGGCAAGTTTCTTACTCTCTCCATGTCTCAGTTTCCTTAACTGAAAAAATGGGTGTTCTATTATAGTAATTTTGAGGGTTAATTTAGCTAATACAGATAAAGTAATTAGAACTTGCCCACAATAAGTTCTGATAGCTACTGTTATATAACTCTTCCCTTGAACCAGCAATGTTTTTTCTCCACACAGGACTTTCCTGTCATAGAATTATATTCAGAGATTACATTAACATCACAGCATGTAAAATCGTTAACTTAGTATAATAATTGTGTATGAAACTAAGACGCAAATCTCAGAGATGGAGGGGCAACACTCCTGTACAAGGATAAAATGCCCAAGTATCATCAAGAGTGCATATTTGATGGTCCCTAACCTAGAATATTCTGATTCTGTAGATCTGTGTTGAGGCTAAAAATTTCCATTTCTAATAAGAATTCCTGGTATGAGTGATTCAGGTGACCCACAGAACACCTTTAAGGGCACTGCCTTCCATTGCTCTGCCTTCTGCCTTTTCCGTACCTGTAGCTGTCTTCGTTATCTTTGTCAGTTGTACTGTGGTCTCTAAAACCCACAGATCATACACAAATTACCTGTATGAATATAGAAGTAGAATGGATCAACTAATGCCCTTTCTTTCAAGAAAACTAGCTTTTATTCTCTTCCCTGGAAAAAAAGAAAAAGTTATCTATCACGTTTCTACTCCCAAGGTAGTTAATGTCATTTAAAATATTTATGAAAATTGCTTCTGCTATAATTTGGAGCTCCTCAATTTTCCACCTGGCAATAGCTCCATTCCCTCTCATAGCAATACCTTTGCCACCCACCATCCAAGAGGAGACTATGTCAGTCTGAGTCACATCTTTTACAACATTTTCTGCTTTCCAAGAGTATGTCTAAGAATCAAAAAAATTTAAAACCCAACACCCACACACACAAACACACACACCACCCACATACACACACACACTTTATAGTTTACAATTGATTGTGCATGAGAAATCTGAAAAACTACAATGATAATCAAAACTTGTGAGCATCTTGCACTGACACTCGAGATATTCTGATTTTTCAATATAACGTGGATTCTTTAAAAATTAATTTCTCATCATCTGTGTAGCTAAATATTTTGAAACTGTGTAATTTTTCCATAGTAGAAAAAGGAATTTAGAAACATATTTCTTGGCATATCATTCCAATGGGAATTTCATGCAAAAGTAATATTTTAGCAGCAGGCTGGAAGGAAGACTCATTGCCTTGTCAAGTGCCAGTTACAAAATTAGACACAGCCTTAAAGGGAATAAATGGGAGATTAAAATGTTTTTGAAGCTGCTCATTTGTCTAAACTTTATTAAAACCTCCATGAAAGGCTAATGGTATTGATCGATATATTGTCATATATACAGAACAAAAACAAAGTGAACGGAAGAATGATAGATTATCTCATCTTCAAAATTAACATTACTGATGGCCAGTGCTATCTGTACAGTATTTAGATGAATTAGGCAGATGGTACACTTCTATTTCTAAAGAAGGGAATTTAATTCAAACCAAAATGTAGGAAGGCAAATTTGAGAAAAATATTCAAAGGCTTAAAACAATCACAACTTTGCCAGTTGAGATGTCATTAGCAAACTACTATTTCATCTAAAAACAATTTATATCATCAGCATACTTACCATCAATATACAATGTTTACATGTATTTACCTCAGTGACTTATTTAGGTTATAAATCATAAATTATTATGTCATTTTGCAGCAATTTCTCTTAATGTCTGTGTCCTTTTTGGTTTTTGAGTGATACATTCTGGGTCCTTCCACAGTCCTTTGGGCTAGTACCTTTATGCAGTCTGGCTGGCAGCCACTCTTGATGGATTTTGCTTTGTAAATAGATTGTTGTATACTTTTCATTTCTCTTTACAAATCATGTTTTCTTGTTGGAGTATTTTTTTGTCTGTGTGTGAATATATCATTATCGTCGAGAACAAATGACTAGATGGTACACACAGCAGGCCTGCTGGAGCAGTATTTATTTGAAAGTCTCACGGACAAAAGAGTGATAGGTAGATGTGCCAGTTCCCAGGTGCCTGGTTGCATTTTGGGCCCCCAAAGAGTTGCCTGTGGGGTCTAGAAGCCACATGTGTTTTTTTTTCCCCGCGTGTGTGTGAACTTAAAGGAAACTTTATTTAGTCTTCTTTTTAAGGCGATCTAGTTTAAAAATCAGTTGAGGTTAAGAGGGAAGAAGGTATATGAAACATCCAACAGAGAGAATCAGACAAACAGACAGACAGACATGAGGGAAGACAGGCACTGTTTAGGGACTAACGCGTCAGAACTCAATCTTGGAAACGAAGTCGCCACCGATTGTGGTCAGGCCACCATTCTCTTTAGTCTTCTACTCAAACATCTTCTCCAGTGAGAGGATGTGCAACTGCCCCATCCTCAGGTCGCCCGTTACGCCAGGGCCTACCTGGGGCCTGGCTGGGGACCTGGCGCCTCCTTGGCCAGTTGGGTTTCTCTTTCGCGTGGGCTGAGCACTGGGCTGAGCGCTGGGCTCAGTACGGACTGGGTGAGCCTCAGCGCACTCCTTCAGCCAGTTGTCATTCCTGCGACAGCCTTTGATCCATCCCCTTCTGTCTCTCAAACGACTGGAGAGGACAGAGAAAGGTTTTCCCAGGGAGCTCAGGTCTGCAGTACAGTGGTCTTTTTTCTTTCAGAACCTTCTGGATCTCGGCCGTGGCATGTTCCTTCTGTTCCTGAGCCTTCTCCATCCCTTGGGACACAGTCCGCTCTCAAAAGCATCCTGATCTCCCATCTCCAAGTTCTTCACTGAGCGCCTCACACCTGCTCTTCCTCAACAGGTGGTTTTCCATTTGTGTGGCACCGCCCCCACATGCAGGTCCTCCTGGCAGCACTGCAGCGGGTCCCATGGGCCCCCCAGACCCGAGGACCCACGGAGGCGGCCTGGAGCGCCTCAGAAACCAAGATGCACTAGCGTGGCCTCTGCCGCACTTGCCCAGGAGGCGTGCGTCCCCTCCACATGCTCTGCTGTCTCAGGGACACAGGTGCAGCCTCTGAGAACTCCTTTGGAAGCAGGGCCGCTGGAAGAAAAAGGACTGCTTCCCCAGGGCCAGCCCCTTACACACGGACGTCCAAACTACTTCAGATAATCCCTGGCTGTGCTGGAGCCTCAGACGCTCTCCGAGTGCCCCTCATTCAGGTAAGAGACATGCGCTGGCCCCTCTGGGCAGGGACACCGGTCACCACAGGAGGGCCGGGAGGACAAGGCCAGTGAGGGGCCAGACTCGGGCTCAGCACCGGCACTGCTCAGAGGCAGGTGTACCCGAGGCATCCGCGGGGACATGCTTGCCATGGGGGGGCTCCAGGGGTTCCGTGGTCCCCACTGGGATCTGTATCACACGGCTGTCAGTTTGGGTAATCCGGCGTGTTTCAGTCCAAGTTGTGACATCCCTGGAGAGAGGGAACAGCCCTGCCCATCTCTGTTCGAGGCTACGTCTCTTTCCTAGTTTCCTTGGTGCGGTAGCCTTTTTCTGGTGGTAAGCTCAGAAATGTCCAATGCTAGCCTTGTGGGCCACTCCTCCAAGAGTCGGCCATGTGGCCACCAGCCTCTTCCAGGCTTCTGAGGGTCTGTGGGCCGTGTGTCCAGGACAAGAAGTGTCCTCAAGTCAGTGGGGCCCCAGGCAGTTCTGTCAGGGGCTTTCTCCGTGGGGCAAGTGCCGGAGGCCTGAGGAAGAGGAGACCTTGTGGGAACTCTCTCCCTGGCTCTGTCTTGGGACATCATGAGGGGCGGGTCTTCTTGTGCTTCACCTTGTTGTAGTCTCAGGAAGTGGGGCCATCACAGCATGACCTGGCAAAGCCCATCAGTTTACCATCAGTTTACCAACACAGGGTTCACAATTGAGGTAGTGCCATCCCCTCTTCTGCTATGCTCAGGGTCTTCGGTTCAAGTCTAGCAACTGCACCTATATGTGTAATGCAATGAGCAGCTTGCATGGTTTGCAACTTCAACATTCCTAGTCCGGGGACCACAGCCTTGGCTCTAGCATGACCGACACTTTGTTGGAGTTGAACCATTGTTATTAATCTCGGACTTAGTAAGTTTTCAGGAAGCCTTGTAGGAGACTGGCCCCTGTTGTGAGAGACCACTCTATAAGGATCAGTCTGTTACTTATACCTCTATCTGATAAAAAATTATTCTCACTAAATTATGAACTGTAGGTTTACTATAAAGCAAAGGATATATCATCTCTAATATCGTCTTTAAAATTATGACTTGATTATAATTCGTGTTACTATAAAAGTAGGTCATAACAACATGTATAAATGTGTGTGATGTACTATATGAAAGAACAGAAAGCTTAGAAATTTTTATAAATATGACTGGCAATACAATATAATTATAAAATTACAGTGTTCAACAACAAAATTTTAACAGTTTCCACAATGGAAAACTATACACAGTTTCACTCTTGTTTTAATAAAAATAATATAGTCCCATGATAAAAGAGAAACATTTAATCATACGAAAATAAATTACGGAGATTTAACTTACTCCCTCCATAATTGCCAAATGATAGCCTGTTCTCTAGAAACCACCACTCCTTAAAATATCTGATTTTATTTAATTTGATTATTACCAACATAACTTTAATGAATACAATTAAATGCAATATAGCAATCTGAGATTACATATCCTGCTCTCTATTCTTAGCGGCAGTAAACAGGGATACAACCTCTGGAGGCAGATGTGAGTCTTGAGGAAAAGACCTGCATGTTCTTTGCCTACACTTTCTAATTTTTAAAAAAGAATAATAATAGTATACATCTTAGAGGATTCATTAAATTAATTATGCATAAAATATTCATAAATGTATTATACATAATAAAAATTCACATACTGTTATTACTAATAGCAAATTGAAGGATATAAGTCACATACCCAATTAACTTCTATCTTTTATCTTCTACCTCTTTTCCAAAATTTTTGTTAATTATTCATAATTGCTGTTTTAGTTACCATTATAATTTAAAGTAGGGTATAAATCTCTTTTTTGATTTATCAGATTTAGATTTATTTATTTATTGATGATATGCATTGCTTCCTTATTCTCAGATATAAGGAAGGCAGCATAGTTGTACTTCTCTCCACCCTCTGATTTATTTTTACCCTACCATTGTGAAGATTTCTAACATTGGTAATCTATGCTGTATCTATGATACTGTACACTGTTTTATCTAAAGATCAGCTGTATATACTGAAAAACATTGAATACTACTTATTAGGAGCTAACAATGATGGTTTATTTTATTCTAGACACTGTGCTAAGTACTACGCACATGAAATAAATTTTCTCAATTTATGATCAAATCAATCCCGTGAGAAAAGTTCTATTTTTAGAACCTTACTTTATAAATAAAGTTCTGTTTTTAAAACTTCATTTTATACATTAGAACATTGATGTGTAGAGAGATTTTAGAAAATTCCTAAGACATGACACCCAATAAATGAAGGAAATCCATACATAGCAAATCTGCCACAAGGGACAGCATTTTTAAAAAGTATGTTCTGATGCAACTCAAATACATTCACAAGTTGGTATCATGGCTATGTAAATATTATTAATGGTATAATTAAGTACAATGATGGGCTCTTAAGAAAGAAAGTGTAAATGTTGTTCTTTAAACCATTTGAAGGACACTGTTCATGCCATCAGGTTCAGTGCATTTTCTTTCTTACACTCTGTTATTCAAAACTATATAATATGTTTGGTTGCTTTATAATCATACCATAACTACTTGTATAGTATTGTGATTTTCTTGGAGTCATTAGTTAATATTTTTGAATATAGAAGAGTCATGTGAAAATATTACATTTTCTGTAGCATGCATTTTGTTGATTGGGAGCTATTATACTTTTTTGTCAATTAAAGAGACATCTTTATCTTCCAAATTCTTAATATTATAAATTTAATCTTGCAAATAAGACATTCTTCCTGGAGCCTCCTTTTTGTCTTTTTTCATTCCAGTTTCCTCTATCATATCACTATGTATGCATGAGAAAGGAAAAAATGGGAAAGACAGTGGTGTGCGGGAGGGGTCTCTTTCTCTTAAGCTAAGAATCCTGACAACTCGTATATTTACGTTACAATGATCAGAACCTAGGTACAGAGCCACATCTAGCTGCAAGAGAGATTGGGAAAACTTTTCTTTAGTTTGGGGACTATTCCCCAGCTAAACATTCTTATATTGTAACAAGAGATATTAAAGGGCAACTAGCTGTCTCTGTCCTAGGTCATTCTGTTGAAAAGCCAAAAGTGTACCTGCATATGCTTCTATTCATGCATAAAATCTACAAAGTTCTCTCCCATTATATCATCCACCTGAGGATTCCTAGCTGATGTGTAATCTTCATTTTTAGGACCAATTGTGGTTCCATGTGATCTGACTACATACAAACTAAAGTTAAACAAAAAAAAAAAAGCACAAGGAAAGTTATGTGCACGCACTATCCCCATACACACGAAGTATGTGATGGTTTAGTTGGAATAGGTCATTAAAATACAATGTACAATTTGAAGAAGAGAAAATAGAAAAAAATCCACTGAAACAACTGGGTTATAGCTATTATCATATTTTTACTTGGCCAGAATTATGATTTGGCTGAGGCAAGAAAGTAAATTCTCTGGTAAGCCCGTTTGTCAGCTCCGTACTGCTCTCTGGGACAAAGTCCTTTCTCCTTTGCTGTCTGTTGACCTTGAGTGTACTCTCTGTCTTTCTACCCTTGTTAAGACCAACTGAGCATTCGCAGCTAGATTTTTGCAGGTGCCATTTGGGATAGAACAGTCTCAGGCTTCTGTAGGCTAACATGTCTCTTTAACAATACATTTTCAGAAAAAAAAAAAAACACACAAAAACCCTAGGTTTCCGATCTTTGTGCTTTTTGTCAATTTCCTGTGCAAATAACCCCAGACAGAGAGCCCATCTGGACATAGAGATTAACCCTGCACACTCTCACCTTCTATGTACTGTTCTTTGTGGTTTGTCCTTCAAGATCTCTGTCAGGCCACAGGAAACTACAGTTGGTCCAGTTGTTGAATATTTACCAGTCAACACTGACTTGTGAACTAGCTATGTTTTCAGTGACAAGTTTGATGGCTGTTTAATTTTTATTTCTTTGTAGATACACTATGTTTTCATCATATAGATCCTGTAGAATTAATGTATTTTTCATTAGAATTTTGAAAACTCATCTCAATGTGTCTATGTTAGGGAATTCAATGTGCCTTTCAATGAAAAGATTTGATTCCTTCTGCAAATATTGTATAATGGCTGGGGCATAATGATTTATTAGACAATCATTTAATTAGTCACCATAGAAATTTTCTGTCTTCCTGGTTTTTGTCAATGTATGTATAGTCTCGTAACCAATTTTATTAGAAATGTATTACATTTTTACAGATTTTCTCTAATTTTGATAGTATTTTAAGGGAAAAATTAAATTTAAAGTCTGTCCTCAACCCACCCTCATTTAAAACATCAAAAATGTACATAAATGTGAATAAAGACTAGAGCTTTAAATTTGAGGATATTTAACAGGATTATTTCCAACTCCTTAACTATTTAGGAAGACAGCTATTTTAATAATAGAAATGTAGGTTTCTTTTCACCTACAATAAGTAAAAAATAACTTTTAAGTTATAAATTCATTTATTTTTACTTTTAATTTTTTTGCTGTCTTTCAAATATTTAATATTAAAATTATCAAGTTTCCACATTCCAAAGTTATATTTTCTCCGAGTGTTTTGAAAAATAGAGCAAAGTTAAAATGATTGCCTAAATATATCACAATCTCTTCCATGACTGTAACAGTATAAAAAGCAGGATGTGTTTTATATGTAAATAAGTTTGGTTTGGACCTGTTTTTCATTCTCAAATGATACTAGACCCTTCTGATTGATGGCTTTATGTTAATGAATCTCTGGACTTTGAGAGACTACTTGGGCTTTTGGAAACCACAAAGCAACTGAGCGTGGAACAGTGGAGAGGAGTGATCCTGTGCACTGTAAATGTGGTTACATATTTATATTTAAAATGTTATTTGTGACACATTTTTTGATGCATTGACCTCATATGAAACTTTGTTGGTCGATATTTAGAACTATCTTTTGTACACACATACACATATGCAGCTGTATATCTACATGGGTATGACTTAATTAAATGAGGAACTCACATCATTTCTTAGCTTATTTTGATAATCTGCCCATGTTTTCATTTTTTTGTGTTTTTTTTTCCTCTAAAGGCCTTAAAGAACAATGTATAATAAATAAATACTCCAATGTTATTTTTTGGTTTACTATTTGACATAAATCAATAATTTTCTTCCCTATAGTCCTCGCCATATATAATGAATGAGGCAAATCATTTCAGTGCCAAAACATTTTCCTTGTGTGTATTACTCCTATAGGTTTTGAACCTGCTTATTATATTTATCAGTTCATAATTTTTTTAATAAAAAGATTGTGAAGTATTCCTATCATTTGCAAAGTTTTCACTTGAAATCTATTTTAATGGATCCCTGGGAACAAGACACAAATTTAAGTGAATTTGAGAGAAATGGGAAGATATTTTGCAATGGGGAGAAAGAAAACCTTACATGGTAACTGTTTGGGAAAAATGCTATAAAGGAAGTTTGTGTTGCTGTTCATTTCAATTTGTTTCTTTGTATGTAAACAAACAAACAAACAAACAAATAAATAAATAAATAAATAAATAAAGTATGTTCACGGTCCTGAGAAGCAGCACAAAATGTAAAATAAGAGAGAGTGGAAAACTTCTAGAGCAATATATTTAAATGGAAAAAGGATTGGGTCTAGAAAATAAGTGGAGGCGTTGGCTTGCCATAATAACTTTAGCAGTTCATTAAGTAAATAGTTGGAAAAGCGGGAGGTGCAGATCATGACAGGTGGGTACATGTGGTAGTGAGAGTCTGTAGAACATCTTTTTTGACGATGAAATTATACCAGCAAAAGGTAAATCAGGACATCCTCTAAAATTAGGGATAGAGAGGAGAAGTGGAATTTTGAGGAGAAGAAAAAAAAAAAAGAAAAGATGTAAAGGAGGCACACAGAAGAGTGGGAGATGAGGGACCTTGAGAAGTTTGATTTTGGATATCCTAAAAGTTACTTAAGATTTGTGTCATTAGTATACTTGAGACGTTCAGATGCATGCATGCAGAAATACAGGTAAGATAGTTGGATTTAACCAAAATATAGTGGGTTAGCCAAGTGATTTTTAAACTGAGAAAAAAATAGGAGACTCAAGGAATTATGTGAGCTAAACATTGTTTTAATTGACCGTGGTATTTAAGCTGGCTAAGGACAAGACAGCACCAAATAGTTGAGTGGCAGTGAAAACGTAATAAGATTTGAAGCCCTTATGTGGCAGAAGGATTGTTGGAGTCTGGGTGGTACAGGAAGTGATCTTAAATTCTAGTCAGCAGTGGTCAGAAAATGGGAGGCATAAAACTGAGATCATGAAAGGTATGCAGACATTTGTAATAATAAGGTCTGTGATTAACTGCTTATGTAGGGTGTAAAGTAAGATAATATTAAGGGAGAGGATTCAAGGAGGCGAGAAGTTATAGTGTTGGAAGGATCATCTATATGCATGCTGAAATCAAGAATTAAGACAGGTGACTTGTAAAAAGAAGGAAGAGGAATTAGCAACTGAAGTCATCCAAATATTAGAGTGAATAACCCAGGTATTAGCAAGTGACATCATTCAGTTTCATAATTGGTAATATAAAGTGATGACAACAATTTTGAAGCTGGGCCTTTTTAGGAAAGTGAGAAGAAAAATAGTATCAGGGACATAATGAATAGCAGGAAAGCTCCTACATCTAGAAATAGTGGTCAAGGTCTTTTTAAGGGTATGAAGAATAGTCACCACATGAGAAGACTGTGCGACAACACTGACCTCTTGAGCAGAGCCCAGGTTCATTGGAACAAGAATAAGGAAATGTTCAGACAGTACGGAAGGAAGAAAAAGTGGATTTTGCAGATGACAGGCCACACATTTCAGAAGGCTTGTTAGATAGATTTTAGGAATTGGGGAAAGATTAAAAGTTTTGAGAATAAGGAAGATTTAGAACATTTTATGGATCAGAATATGTGAGATGCCTGATAAAGTGAGGGTTAACCTTCCTGTGATGACCTTTTTACACAGGATGAGAGGGCATAATGAAATCATTCCATTTGAAACAGAGGATAAGGGTGAGGTTGTACGTATTGGAAGACAGGGAGAGTAGATGTCTGGGGCTCACTGATGATGTCTATTGAGATAATTCAAGAGGTGAGCAAAGTAGATTTGGGGCAGAGGGTGAAGCAAGTGCAAAGATCCTGAAAAAAACAAAGAGTTCTTTACATGTTTAAGAAATAACAGAAAGTCCAGATAAGATGAAGATAATTGAGAGTAGATCAGAAGAGACGCTGAAGGCCAAACCATATAGAAACCAGTAGGCACTAGAAGGACTTGAATTTAATTTAAGGCAGGGGTGTCCAAACTTTTTTCAATGTTTTTTACCAACGGCCATATGCAGTAAAATACACAAACAGCCGGGCCACTCACTAGAGGTGAAGTACGTATTGCCTCACCTGGTTTATTTAAGTAAACTAAATATATTTTCGGAATTTGCTGTGGGCCAATTAACAATGGATCATGGGCCGCAGTTGGCCCGCGGGCCGCAGTTTGGACACTCCTGATTTAAGGTGAGATGAGTCTTTGGCGAGTTGTGAGCAGAGGAATGAGTTTATCTGATTTAGCTTTTGAATGACTAATTTGGGATTTGTGTAGGGATAGGTTAGATAAATATCCAGGCAACCAAAAATGGTAGCTTAGAAAAAAGGGGAAAAGGTACAAGTGGTAGAGTTATTGATAATTTGTATATGTTTTGAAATAAGAGCCAAATTGGTTTGCTGTTGGGATAGATATACACTTGAAGACCGAGAAGAGTCAGAAATAATTTAAGATCCTTGGTTTAGCAACTAGCATTTGAGTTTCTACATATTGTGATGGAGAGGGCTGATGGAAAAGTTTTTTTTCCATGTGAGGAGAAAGTTCTTTTTAAACATACTGCATTCAAACGTTTATTAGATATGCAAATGAAGAAAAACGTTGACTGAAAAGTTGGTTTTATGAGTACAGAGTTAACGGGTGAAGTCAGGGTTGGGGACTTATGTTATATTAACATTTTCTTTATTCTTCTATTTACATTTTTACTTAAAATATCATAGTTATATGATTAGTATTATGTAGTCAACATTTTCACATTTTTCCATATGTTTTAAAAATATGAGTAACACCTTTCCTTTTTAACTTGGTGCATTCTGCTTCATATCTTCTAGAAGTTATACTTTTTCTTCTATATCTTTATTAACTCTTATTTCACAGTTTCTATCTCTATAAATATTGACTTTTCCCCTGGGAGAATCATCCCATATCATTTGCCTGCTCATTAAATGTCTCTTCTCATTCTCCTATCATTTTGCCAATTCAGCTCATTCTTAAGCTTTTATACTTTTCCCACAATACAAATTTAATTTAAAAAAATCTCTCGTATGTTATCTTACGGATGCATTGCCCTTTCATGTCACTCTGAATGTTATTTTTTATATTTATTTTAATGTCTTTATATTTTGCTTTATACATTAACTTTCATTTTGTTATTTTAAAAGTGATTTCCTATTTATTGAATTTGATCTCTTTCATTTATATGATTATCTTTTTTGAAAGTTTTGCTGACTCTTGGTTTTATACTCATAGTTCGAGTCAGAGATTTCCCATTGGCCTGTTTTGTAAGTACAGCGTAAGCTTACTATACCTGCCTACAGTGATGATGTGTAAGCAGTGACGTATATTGCCAATCATATTGCCTATGACTAGTCTTCTGGACATGGAAACTTTTCACTCATGTCAGTGTCTCCTGTGTAGGGTTCTTTCCTGTTTTTTGTCCAAAGGGCCCACATTTCTCTGCTCCTTCCTCTAAGCGAATGTTCCTTTGCCTACTATTTAGTTTAGTGATGGGTAAAGAGACTTAATTATCCTGGCAGCCCCTCCAGACATCCTAGAGCTTTTCCCTACTCCCAAGATTCCCCACATTTTACCCAGAGCAACTCTGATAGGAAGCAGGGTTGCTGCAAAAATGAGAGCACATCAGAAGTTTAGTACTAGTCCTTTTACAGACTATATGCCAGGCATTCTGTTAAGCACTTTGTTTGGAGTTAACCATTTCCTCCCCACGTGAGATCTATGAAATCCTATACTATCCCCAGTTTGCAGAAGATGGTAGTATCTGAGTTCAAATATTTTATGAATATTACAATATAAAATAATCGATCCACTCCCAGGTGGTTTGGCTACAGGGTTCATGCCTAATCCACCATGATTTGCTACCAAGACTCAATGATAGACTACTCTGTTTTCCTCCTTTCCTGTAACCTGGATGTTAGTCCTCTGTTCACTTTGGGTCTCCCATTTTGGGAATAGCTCTTTTCTCCAACTGTCTTTTTCTGGTGATGTTCTAATGACTGGCTTTTTCTGTGTAATCATCTTGTGAATTTTTAGAGAAGGGATAAGTTTTATGGGTAAAGCATTTTTAGCAAATCCTATCTAATTTCATAATTTTAAATCTAGCTACAATACTGAAACATTTAAAGTTTTCAGCACTGCTAATTGTGGCTGTTTTCATCATTTCAATTTTTATCCTTTGTGTTTGAATATAAAAAGAATCCAGGGTAAATCTGAATTCTCTTAAATTATATAACACTGTGTTTATGTCTACATTTGTATTTTCTCCCTGTGGAAAGAATTCAAAGATTTCGCTAGATCTTTAATTTTTTTATAAACCACAAAAGACATTATGTAGGAAAATTGTATATACACATATAATACCATACTTCAATTTCCTAAACAAAATGTGAAACTACAAAATGCATACAGATCTTCCTACATGAAATGAAAAATAATATTCTCCATTGACTTTACCATTGGAAATGATGGTAAAAAGAGATCAGTAACAGCACAGAAATGCAAAATTCTAAATCTTGCAAACATATGAGTACAGCAAATGAACATTTCTCATTTCCTTATAAAATATATAGTTATTTACAAACCACATAAAACACACAAAATAGCTCTAATGGTAGTAAATATGCATTATCATTCTAAATCAAGCCATAACTAATGACACTCTGGGAAAGGTTTAGTTTATACTGAGGCTAGGTGTCTTGAAAATGAAAAGCTATTTAAGTGCTAAAATCAATTGACTATATAATACCATGTTTTCTGATGGGAATAGTACACAAAAGATGCCTGGAAGTTGTTTGTTACAATGGCTAAATGAGATTCTACCTCTGGTTATTATCAACCCATACATTTATCATTATAAACCACTTCATTTTTATTTTATTATATTGATTTACCTTAGCACCCAAGACAGTTTGTACTCCTACAAAATTCAAAAAACATTGATTTACTTAAATTATTCAATACTTTACTGTATGGCTATTATGTCATTTAACATTTTAGACAAATCAATACAACTTTTTTTAATTGCCTGTCACATACTGAAGGTATAGCAAATCTGTTTTTCTGGAATCATTAATTTGTACTAAGTCGATGACATTTTTATACATCAACTCGTTTAAAACAATAAAGTAGCATATGTGGGGGGGAAGTACTATGAAATGAATAATTTAAACTGGTTGGAATATATAACACTGCAGAATTTTTTATTAAATTTATAATAATTTTATTTCTCAAGATAGGTAAACTGTTGTCCTCTGTAGATAGTGGGTATTCCATGTAAACCTTTTTATTTTTTATTTTTTTTACTTTTTAAACCCTACATAAACATAATAGATGGGATGCTAAATAAGCTCAATGCAACATTTTCTCTTTTGAGAAATCTGCTATAGAGAATTTTGATTACAAGTTGAGGAACCATTGGAATCATGAAGAAAGATGTACTTCAAATGATAGTTTGCTATCTTTGCATATTAGAAGGGGTCAAGATGCCACCAGAGGCTCACTGGGATATCAAGAGAGGACTCAACCTGGTGCAGTGGTGACCAGGGTCTTGTCTCTGTTCAAGAAATAGTTCAAGGGAGACACAGGTAGGAAAGTACAGGGAGTTTATTGAGCAAAAGTATACACTTGAGAGGGAAGTATGGGCAAACTCAGAGATTGAGTCACCCAGAGGAAGTCCCCATCAGGCGTTTTTACCCCTCCAGGGGGCAGGACTTGGTGGCTTGGTGTTGACATGGCTTCTTTGTCTCCTCCCAGTAGGTGGGAACTTCAGTTTCCCACTCTTTTGTCCTTATTTGGTTTTTCATAACTGTCATGGTGTCAGGTACATTTTGGGAGTTGCATTAACTGTAGTGTAATTTATACTATAATAATATTATAATTAGCTAAAGGTCAGCTCCATGTCAGGGATGCTGGCCCTCCTGGATAAAACCAGTTCTTGTTTTTCTCTAGACACAGGTATCCTGGAGGGAGAGGTCAATTCCCTAGACTACTTATCCTGCCTCAAAATAAGCTAATTTAAATGTAATAAATGGACTTATACAGCAAGATGATTATGTAAAAGTGTTATATAAACCTGCCAGTACTACTTTCTTTCTGGTCATTCTGGAAAGTGTAATTGTGAATGCTGGGTTCATTCTTCCACCAAGAAAGAAAGTCCTATATGGGCAGAGATTTATGCCTGTTGTATCCATTGGCTGTATATATAGTAGCTGTGACATTCCTAGCATATAATGGGCATTCAGTAAATATTTGTTGAATAAGCAATGAATCAAAAAGTATAATTTTGTTCTATCTTTTATTATAATTGAGATACTAGCACAAACAGCTTGAGGAACCTATACTTGTGTTATTCTACTACCTTAAATAATACTGAGTTAAATCAAATATGTGCAATATAAAAAAAAGTGAAGTTTAAGTGGACACAGTGCCTATATTACATTTAAGGTGAATTTGAACCCAGAGAAACTATTGCTAAACATCACCTACTCATTAATGAATAAAAGGAAATATCAGGCACAGCCAGAGGAATGAGTCGTGTGAGACCAAAATTTGTCTATAAGAATTGATTTGGCGTGTTTGAGCTGCGGGAGGTCAGGCTAGAAAAGACCATAACCTTCCCAAGTAAAAAGGGGTATGGAGTTTTATAGGAGGGGGTAAGTGAGGTTGTTCCCCCTTCACTGCTTCAGGGGGTTTTCGTTGCATTGTCCCTAGCAACAAAGGGTTTCAGGACAGGACCCAGCCCTCCAACTCCACACCCTGGCCCCCAGGCCTCCCCAGCCACCCACGCCTGCCCACACCCCGTGATCACAAGCCCCTAGAAGACAAAGTACAAAGCAAGACAGGGTAAGGATGGATTCTATATTCCAGGGGGCTTCTATATTCTAAGGCAACCACAAGCTGGCAGATACAAGGTACAAAGCAAGACAAGATGGTTTTTAAGATAAGAAGGTTCCTGTTCCTGGCCTAAATATGGCCAACCAGGAAATATAGCAGAGCTCTAAAAAGAAAATCCAAAGTCACAGCAGCCAGAAGATAGCAAGATACACACCACTGGTATTTTGAAGAATCACTTTGGATGTACATATGAACAACTGTATTCCAGTGCTTTTCCTGTCAATTCTTTCTAATACTATTAATATTAAAGTATATTTAGTATTACCTAGTTTAAGTACAGGGTTGATATTGCATGAATGAGTATGTGGTTATAAGTACCACAATTATTTACTCATTGATTTTTATACTATGTTTGAGATATCTATTATGGGCCACAAATACTTGTAGCTAATTTCTTGCAGTTGAAGAATTTTATATCTGAAAAAGAAAAATATGAATAAGAACTTTGAAACAAAAGTGTGTTGAGAGTGATAGGCCACAGGAAGAATTCAGTGTAGGAATATAAACTATATTAATGCTTCTAAAATATGTAGTAGGACTATTCCTCTCCGATTTGTCATAAACCAATGCTTTTGAAAAACCCAACAAAAAAGTGAAATTCCAGAAAAAGTGAAAATTATATAAAGCTTCTTAAATTTTAATTATTAGATTTAGCAGAGATAAGATTATTCCAATCAATAAAATCAAAACAAGCATAGCATAAAAAATAAAACATTTACAAACATGTACCTGTTAATTATTGAAAGTGAAAATATTGGAGGTAAGAGAATCCCTATTGCATTTGTAACTTTGTGTCATCACACATCCTGGCTAAACAGAAATTTATGAATCAAATAGCAATTCCCTATATAGAATATCTTTACGTCCATTTTAAACAGGTATATCAATATTTAAAACAAAATTAATGTGGTAAATATGCTTACTATTTACTTAATAACTTATCAAATTTAGAGTGCATTACAACCTCACTATTTACAGGAGGTAATACATATTTAAATTCTTCTATAGTTTGTCTTAAAAACACTCATATTACAGAAGCCAGTCTTGGAGATGCATGTTGACAAAAGTAGAAGAGATTATAAAGCAAGTTCAGCGTATTTTTTTGCAATTTTTAACTAAATGTTGAAAGTCATGCTCTCTTTTTGAAATTCATTCAGCTAAAATTTTACAGTGTCAATCTGTTAAATTTAAATATTTTTTAAATGGATTCGGGTTCGTGAATCTCTTATTGATAGATCTACCTAATGGAAAATAAAATTCAAAACAGATTCGTACAGTGATCGATGAAAACTTTCAACAAAGAGCGATATTAAGATGACCTAGTTCATTGAAATTGTTAAATTACGAACTATGTCATAGCAATCCCTAGAAATAGTTTTCTCCCAAACTGTTAAATTTTATTTGTGCCTTTGAATGTTAACTGCCATTGAGAAAAATATTTTGCATTCCTTCTTTTTGTGGAAGGATTAAAATCATTAAATATGCCAAAGATATAAGACAGATCAGCTAGTTTAAGTGTTCAAGTCACATCTTTAAAGAGGTAGGAGTGAGGTGGTTTCTTGTCATGCAGAAACAACTGAAAGTTTGTTCTGTTGTTCAAAATTTGCTACTGAACATTTGCCCTTGAAAAACATCATGCTGTTGCCAGATGCTCTCTCAACCTAGAGTAGTGGTGACTGGGTACTTGTCTCCGTGCAAGAAACAATTCAAAAGCAAGTCAGGTGCAGGACAGCATAAGTGATTCATTGAAAATGAAAGTACACACAAAGGATAGTGCAGGTGAACTCAAGAGAATGGACGGTTCAGCGGCAGGAAGTTTTGATCAGGGATTTTTATCCCTCCCGGGGCTGGAATCGGTGATGTCCCATTGATGTGGTTCATTCGTCTCCTCTACCTGGGTGGGAACCTCTGTTTCCTGCTTTTTCTTCCTTATTTGGTTCCTACAGAACTGGCATGGCGTCAGATGCATGGTGAGAGTTGTAGTAACCACAATGTAAATGAGATTATAATGACATTATAATTAGCTAAATGTCAAGTCCTGGTCATAGGAGGATCAGCGTATACTGGATGAAACAGGTTCTCGTTTTTCTCCAGCTGCAGATACTGGACACAGTGGCTTGTTACTTGTGTAACCAGTGAGGCACCTTACTTTGCACCATGGAGGAGGTTGTCAATTTCTTGGCTATCTATCCTAACCTCAATGTTTTAACATGAATTAACATCTGTTTATAATCAATTTTTATATTATTACTAGTAGAGCAAGAATTGATTATAGTACATGAGCCCTTATATATTCACAATTGTAATACATGTGACTCATCATATTGTTGTTTGTGATTTTTTTTTTTCATGCCAAGTCTATCGCACTAAAGAAAGTAGTGTTTCATTTATATTTTGGCGTGACAATCTTAATTTAGTGCAACATACTTCCATTAAATATATTCCTACACAAAACTTAAAATCCAGTTCACATTTTACCACCCTTAGTTTTATATAGTTCAGCATTATTATTTGGTTTAGTAATAGTTCACATTCAGAAGATTCATGTCTTTTTTTCAGGAATAAAAAATAGTAAGATTTGTTTCATCACCTCTAAATTGGGGCAAACTATACATTTCACTTTCCTAATTTATCTAATAATGCTAAATAATATGTTTTTAAAATAGGTTTTATCAATATTTTTTAAACTTATAAAAATAGTATTTCTTGCAAAACATAAAATGATTAGCAGAGTATCACTGATCTTTAGTATGTAATCTAGAAATATATCAAAATGGAAAAATTTAGGGTAAATCTATTTATCATGTTCATTTGAGTTGTGCTATAATTCTCACATTGAGGCGAAAAAGCAAAGATGCGTTTGCTAATGAGATCTACTCATAATGTTGTCTTTATGGTTTCTGAAGTGTCTTAGCCAGAAGCATATCCTATAGGAATATTCTGTAGGCAATATTTTACATATTATGTTTAATCTAAATTATTGATATATTGGATATACATTAGAAATACTATTGTCACTTTTTGTAGTATTATGTCCTTACAGTTTATGCCCAATGAATACAATTTTTTTCCACTACATATCATATATTCAGTAAAACCCATTCCTACTTCATACTCTGTTCATATCTCTACCCAGAATCCTCCACAGACCACCCCCCTATTCCAACTTTTTGCCGGATCAATCACCATTTTTATCTTACATATTAGGTAAATATTTTCTTAGAGAGGCATAACCATAATTAAGTAAATTTTGTGTTCTCTCCCAAAGAACCTTGTAATAGGTCTTTGTAGCACGTATTCCAATTTCAAATATGTCTATTGTGTTATTTACAGTTAGGGACCATGTTTCATTCATCATTCTGTAAATGCTTTTAATATATTGGTGAGTATATAGAAAGTCTTTAATGTTTACACGTTGAATGAATAGTTGGATATTATCCCTTGTGATGACATAGGTTAAATATATAACTAAACGTTTTTTGGACTTTGCATTGATCCCACCATTCTCAGTTTTTCAACTGGATGATTTAAATAGTTTTTGTACTGTTGTTCTGCATATATTTGACCCATTAATATCAATTTTATTTACAATAATTAAAAGTTGTCTTTTTAAAAAGGAAGACAAATTAAGTCATTTTTCTCCAAGAATTTTCCATGGCACGTAATTACAATGAAATGATTTAAAGGACATCCATAAGTTGATCACTGCCTAATTCTCAGAAAGCATTTTCTGTCACCTTTTTTTCACTCACTATTTCATGCACACTAGTTTTCTAATATTGTGTTCCACACACCAAGGTTATTCCTGCCACGGAATCAGTATCCATTAGTTCAGGCCAAAGTTACGGAACCAATACGAAAAAAGAATTTAATGATTCACACCAAACAGAAATTAATTTATCTCTCATATAACAGATTGGGGTAGGCAAAGGATCCTTCCAACATTCTGATTTGGCAGCTTCCCATTGCTTAAGCTAGCCATCAACACCTTATGTGGAATCCTACTTTCAGGAAGAAGAAATCAGAAACTAGCTCTTTCTTTAAGGGACACGTTCTGCAAGTTGAACATATTTCCATGCATAGTCCATTGGTGGCTCATATCACAGGGCCACCCCTAACAGCCTGGGAAATAAAGTTGGTAGCTATGAGGATATGTGCCCTGTTTACAATTAGAAAGCAAGGTTTTATTTATTAAAACAAAGGAGAAAATGAATACTTAGAGATAAGCTAGCTGGCTCTGTTACAAAGTATTACGTTTGTTATTTCCTTTGCCTGAAATTGTTGGATTCCAGAATGTAAAATGCTCAGTTCCTAGTTGCCATTCAAGTTTCAACTAAAATTAATCTCTTCAGACAAGTTTACTTTAACAACCAAGCGCATATTATATCCATCATTACCCTCTATTACATGTTTTTTTCATAGCACTCATCTCTAACTAAAAATAACTTGTCCAATTATTGGCTCACTCTATTATTGTATGTAAAAATCTGCTCTCTTTCTGTTTCTCCATCAGAATGAATGTAGTTCGGCCCCTTGAGAAAAGGAATTTTGTCTATGCTCTATGTCTATAATTTCTGCACATAAAATGAGTGTTGAATAGTAGTCTCTCAAAAAATTATGGAATAAATGAATATAATGTTATGCTTCTGAGACAATTTTATGACATGATATAAAGACAATAATTTAAATTTTCTCTTTCTTTCATCTTATCCTTGCATAAGACAGAATGATTATCATAGTAACTAAATAATAACAAACCGATGTAACAAATAGAATCAAAAGCAATTGAGTCCATATTTTAAATATATTTTCATTTTTATGTACAGGTGACATAATCTGTTCTTTAGTAAAGAGTTAAAGCTCGCTTAACATTGTATCCAACTTATTTCTGTACATTGTGACTAATTATCTAAAGAGCTTCTACCTACTAAATACTTCACCCAGAAAGTCACATGATTCCTGTATGACATGTTTCCATTACCAAAGCACAGGTATTGTGATAAACACATGCAAACACATCTTTAAGATTGTAGTTATATGCGTATATAATGACAGTGATGGAAAAGAAAGAACAACTGAAACAGGCTAAGAATGCTTCACATGAAGTGTGAGTTTGTACTAGTTTTGAAGGAGAAATAAATTACACATAGAAGAAGAGCACTTTAGAAAATAGAATAGTACATGTATAATTTTTGTAAGTAAGTATGACCTGCCTAATGTAGCCTCAGATGAGCAAAGACAACCAATTGTTGACAGGCTTGCAAACATTTTTCTCTCAAATTGATCCTAAAATATTACATTTAATCACTAGCATCACTCTATGTTTCTGGTTAATTCTTTTACATTTTTTTTTTATTTGTGAAGGGCAAATTGAACATTAATTAATTTATTTTTTGTTAACATTATCTCTAAATAATTGGATTTGGTATGATCCCATTACCAGATTCCCTTACATAAGGCAATCTCATTAACGGGACTTGAGATGTCACTTTAGATCCATTTGGTAGCAGAGATACAGACATAAACTCATTACATGATGTACTCTCCATTCTTAAATTGATGAGGTTTGCTCTGGCTATTATTTGAAAACAATATGCCTATAATCCAGTATTTCTGGAAGGGATAAAGAAAATTATTTTTCTAAGCAAAAAAACTTTATAAAGATAAGGAAAGAAGAAGAGAAGAAAGGAGTGAAGGGAAGAAAAGACTGAAAAAGTAAAGGTATAAATGATTTCTTGATCACACTTCACAATAAGACAATATTTACTAAAAGTTATAGAAACATTTGCACAGCTTTGTTTAAACCCATAGTTATTGATTATAATTCAACGCTATTAAATTATTTGCAGATAGAAAAATATAAGTACTTTGCCATTTCCTCTCATTTCTTTTTAAACTAGTCTGACACCTCAAAGGAAATTAATATAAAACATGTATCCCTCCTTTGGATTTCAGATAAGAAATTAGCAATACAGTAAGTCTTCTGAATATATTCGGTTAAGTCTAGATCCTGCCTCAATTCAATACCCTCTTCTTATTGAAATATTGGAATATAATTAGTGAATGGGTGTGTGGAGGGGTGGCCAGTGCTCAGGGAACCAGAAAACAAAGCTTCTTTATTAGACTGCTCTGTATTAGACTATCATTGATCCAAGGTGTTGTGGGCAAATACAGCTCATATGATAGGAAAATTCCCGAATAGGAATAATCTTCCACTTCCAAATAGGGTGAATCTGCATTTCCTTGCCTTGGGGACTTGTATGGGGTTGAAAGCAAGAAGTGTAGGAAGATGAGGTTTATGTGTTTTTAATTTTATTTTTAACACCTAAGTATTGTTTATAAAAATAATAGCATGATAAGCTGTATAGCTAAGAACAGCAGTTTCGTCCTCTCCCCTTCAGATGTCTCATTTCTACTCCTCAAAGGCAAACTTATGCAACTCATTCATCTATTTCTTCTAGCATGTTTCCTTGTATTTCTAAATACTACTGGTATAGCCTATATTACCATTTCTAGGTTTTTCTAGGTATAAAGCAGTTGACTCTCTATTTTGAAATACGGGACTGTAACTTTTTTATTTAATGTCCTCTTACTCATTTTCCTCATGACATATTCTTCCTAGTACTCTTGTATCTCAATTTCTTTTTCAGTATTTAGTGATTACATTTTTATGTTTATAAATAGTATTAGGTGGGTGCAAAAGTAATCGCGGTTTAAAAGGTTAAAAATAATTGCAAAAAACCGCGATTACTTTTGCACCAACCTAATATTTAAACTTGCTACCATCGTGTACTGTGGTTACATCTCCTGTTTTTGACAGCTTTTGCTTTACTTAGATCTAATCATTATTTAATATTTTTGTATGTGTATATTTTCTTCCTGTCTATCACTAATTGATTAACCCAGACTTTCTGAGAGACCTATGAAACGCCTGCCTTTTAACATGCTCAAATACTTTATCAGGTAAACTATCGACTCCTTTTTTTTTTCTTACACTCCTTGAGACACTCTGTCTTTATCATACAATTTGAATTATTTGTGTTGTAACCCAGCTAAATAACTATTTTCATGGAACTTCGTTTTCTGTGCTCCTGGAAAGGCTTGATGCCATTTCCTTACATCGATTACTTATTTTCTGGTTCTTATCTATGTTTTTTTTCTTTTCATAGTTAACTTTTATCATTTTTTGAAACATATTCTCCAATAGCTTCCTGAAAAACAAAGAGTAAATGTAAACATTTTGAGACCTTGATATTCTTAAATGGTTTTCATACCCTTTGATTGATATTTTGGTTAAAATTGATATTGATATTTTGGGTAAAATAGCGAATTGCTTGATATTTTGTCGAAATTTTAGGTATTTTACTATAAGCTTTATGGTAGTCACTGCTACTTTCTCCCAATGTTCATTTGCATCATTTTCCCTTTTGCTTTCCTTTGTGGATCAGTGATAATCAAAAAGACATTAACTACGAAAGACTCTGAAAGACTCTGAATAACAGTGGCTTAAATTAAAGAGAAATATTTCTCTCTTTAGATAACTGTCTACATATTAGCAGTGGAGTGCTTGACGTGATAGCTCCATAATATTAGTGGTCCAATTCATATTTTCTTATTTCTCTGACATTTTCAAATTGTGGCTTCCATTTTATTATTAACATAGCTGGTTCCGCCACTTGCATACATGCCAACCAGCAGAAAGAGGAGAAGAGGAAGTGGAAGATTCTTTCACTTTAACAGCAATACCAAAAAGTGTACATGACAATTAAATTCATCCCTGGGAGGCCAAAATGTAGTCCTATGGTTCCTTTGCTTTTCTGAATACCCTTTTTGCATAACATTGTGAAAGTTTTATCAAGAATGTGTTACCCCAGACTCCAAGGGTCCACTTGTCTGCTTGCATCCAAGGCAAACAAGACACAAACAGGAGATTGCATCAAAGAAAATAAAGGTTTATTTAAGCAATTGGTGCCAAGCCTGGATACACAAGTAAACTACTGCTTTCAAAAACCTGGCTCTCTGATGGCCTCCAGTAGCTAGGTTACATAAGGGAACAATTAATCATGGTTACGGTAGGAGCTGCGGTCATGAGCTGTACTGATTGGTCAGGGCTAAGGCAGGGAACAGTTGATCATGGCATCAGGTCCTGGTGTCAATCGTGGCATTGTTCTCTCTGGTTTCCAGGGGATGCGCCTGTGGGGCCATTCTGCGTTCATGAGTCTGGACCTGCAACATAACTGAGGCCAAGGTGTTATATTTGTTTGACTAAAACAAATTTCTAGTTTGAGGTTCTTATTCTAGTTTGAGGTTTGGTTATTGTTTCTTTATCACGGTTGACAGACCTGAAGCTTTATTCTTAAATGAGTTTGATGCGGACCAGAGCCTAATGTCCTGAGGTTTGGTTATTGTTTCTCAGTCATGGTTGACAGACCTGAAGTTTTATTCTTAAGAGAGTTTGATGCTGACCAGAGCCTAATGTCCTAAGGTCGTAGTGCTTAAACGGAGTGGACATACAGTATATGTAGAGGTAAGAGGATCTGGTGGAAAGGATGCAGATGAGTCGTAGTTCTGTCAGGTTAAACAAAGCTAACTTGGATTAAAGCAGAATGTGTACTATAGAAATGAAGTTTATGTGCAATTACAAATGCATTTTTCTTTTTTATATTGACTGATTATATAGATTTACTTGATTTATTTTTAACTCAAAATTCTGCCTGTTTTTTTCTGAGTTCTTTTTTGCTGTTGGTCTGGGCATATATTTGGTATTCTTTGGAAAACTAT
Organism: Rhinolophus ferrumequinum; assembly: GCF_004115265.2. NCBI lineage: Eukaryota > Metazoa > Chordata > Mammalia > Chiroptera > Rhinolophidae > Rhinolophus > Rhinolophus ferrumequinum. The sequence goes on from NC_046287.1 coordinate 81,592,718, forward strand.
TTATAATTTAAAAAGAAGCACTAAAGTGGCAATTGGAGACACTTTGTGGATGGCTGTCATTCATAGAATAAAGAATTTATCCATAGAGTGATTTGTAAGAGAGTGTTAGCCATTGAGGGAATCCCGTCATTATCTTTAGGTCTACCGTTCATCTGTCCACTGCTCCAAAAGAATCTTGGAAAATATGTTGAGCTCGAGAATAGAGGAGTGTTAACTATGCACTGTGAGACTTGCATTAATGTTAGTTTTACTCTTCCTCTGAGTTTAGTCCTGTGACTCCAGAACTTTATTGATCCAGCCTTCTCAGAGGATACTTCCTCTATCCTGCTGGAGTAGGAAAGGTACATTCTCCTGGCAACAAAGGCTTGGGGAAGAAATCTGGAAACCTCAACCATGCATACTGTTTTCTCACTATCATACCCAGTCTTCAGAAGTAGTTGTTGCCTCCAAACTTCTGAGCCTTCTGACTTTCTGTGAGATGAATTCGTTAGCTTATTATTGGTTCCATGCCCTGGGAGATTATCTTTCTCTTTGGAGTCAGTTGCCACTCATCCGTCTACTTTCCATCTCAGCATTTGTTGCTGTTTATTATCTATACTTGTCACCTTTTCCATTCTTTCTGCACTTGTTGGAACATAATTTATTTTTTTTTAAATTGTCTTCATTGTTATGTTAATGGGATTTGAGGAAGGAACAGAGATAAAAACATGTGATCAATGCTACATACATATGTGGAAGTTTCCTATTCTTAGTTGTAGTGTACCTTTGAGGGTAACAAATAGACATTTTCTCCTTTAAGTAACAAGAGAAAGAAATAGAGATGGGCGGTTCCCAAGGAGGACCCATGCCCTCCTGCTCATTGTCTGCTTTCAAGTGAGTTGGTGAGCTTCCGACACATGCATGAGGTACCTGAGGCTGCATCTTGGGTATCTGAACTCCCATCCTCATCAAGAAGATAAGACACAAAACAAGGAGGCCAAGAAGGACTTCAATAGTGAGGAGAGGAGCAATGACCATTATGGCCAAATAAATGAGGCCATTCTCCAAATTGTCATCCACCCAGGGAGGGAGAGAATCCTCCAGAGATATGGTCATATTCTGTGCCTCTGATACTGCTGTTAAACTAGATGCTTCCTAGAACCCGGATCTTTGATCAAGTACTGTCCTTTGTCGTTACTGCCAAAAACCGTATCCCTAATGTGGCACAGGACTCATAACATTTCCTTTTTTACATGTGTGTTACCAAATTCCTCATACTAGGACTTTATCCTTTACTTCACTAGTAATAGGATTAATCTGAATTACTGATTATTTAAAGGGTTAGCAGTTAATCCTGAGAATTTGCTCACTCTTTCTAAAATGCTTTCATCAACGTATTTTTTTTTCTTAATTACCTCTATTTCAAATTGTAAGATAAATTTTCTTTTCTTTCTTTCTTTTTTTGATACACTCATAATTGTGGAAAAAAGCATTAAACTAAATATACTTCCCTGAGTGTGGCTGATTACATTAGAATGTACTTGGGGTATTAATTTTTTTATTACTGCTGTAATAAATTACCAATTGCTGTAATAAAGCCATCAACTTAGTGGCTTAGAACGATAGAAATGTATTATGTCCTAGTTCTGGAGATCAGATATCTAAAAGTAGTCAGCAGGGCTGCATTTTTTCTGAATGCCCTAGAGGGGAAGAGAGGGGGCTGGGTCTGGAATCTCTTTCTTTGCCTTTTCCAGCTTCTAGAGACCATCTTCATGCCTCGCCTCATGATGTCACCTTCACATCACCTAGACCCCTCTGTTTCAGTCATCATCATTTCTCCATCTGTGACTCTGACCTCCTCACCACCATTTGATAAGAACCCTGGTGATTATATTGGATCCACCCAGATAATCTTCTCTTTACCCAGATTCTTAGTTTAATAACAACGGCAAAGTCCATTTGCCATGTTAAGTAACATATCACAGGTTCTGGTTATTAAGACACGGATGTCTTTAAAGGACATTAGTGTAGTGTGTCTAGCACACTATGAATCAATATATTGAATAATAAGTAAATAATAAATAATGATAATTATTATTAAATATTAGATCTAGTCACAAAACCTAGTATGCATTCCAAAGATTGGAATCTATCTTAACTTTCCAATAGGCAAACATTTTTCTTTCAATTTATTGAGGGATTTAGTCCCCCAAAAATATAATTATCATTTTAAATATTAAATATAAGCATTTACTTCACAAATTTCTACTTTTATTATAATTTATTGAAATATACTATTCCACAAAATAATTTTACCTCTACTATACATCATAGTCATTCACAAAGGTGTTTTAAGATTTGTGTGTGTGTGTGTGTGCGCGCTAAACGATAAGTCTACGGAAATCTTGTATTTCCTTTTGATTACAATACCAAACGTGCTATTTCTATACTATGTCTTCACATATTGTATGGACTAATAATTAATTCTAATGTTAAGTGTATTTTTTATACTAAGAAACACTTTTGGGTATATTCCACTGATTTTTTTCTGATGCTTTTGCCAATCAATAAATGGAACATATAGCTATTTGGTTAAAATACCCATTGAAAAGTTAGTTATTTGTATAATTTCAGATGCTAAGTATATTGAATGTGTATCTATAAGTTTCTCTAATTCTGACAGTTTAAATCCTAAACTCAGTGAGATTTCTGTGTTATTTGAGTATGCAAACCAGGTGTCTAGCTATTTTTTGAGTGTTGTAATTTCAATATTTGGTCACCTTTTCAGACCATTTTGTTTTGAAAAATACACTCAGAATGCAATTAAGACATTCTTTGAGGGACTGCAAGGCACATATCAGGAGAAATGTTGGCACACACAGAAAATGCCAAAGCCACTTACTTTTGTATTGTTAAACAAGCAGGGAATTTGTGTAAGAAAAAGAAAAAATCCACATAAGCTTTTGTGAACCCTCAGTTCACATGTTTTGTTAATTTTTTAAAAACTTTTATACGTGGGATTTGTAACTTACTTAACTCTTTTTTTTCTGCTATTCATTAAGTTCTTTCTCTCTCAGATCACCTTAAATTATAAATACCTACATTCTTCTCATTCTTGACCTTAGTTTCAGCCCATTTCTGTCTTATCTGTCCCAAGTTTCTTCAAAGAACAATCCACTGCTGTAATCCTAACTCATACTCTAGTTACTGCCTTCAGATTTCTAACTCTGTTTTTACTCTGGTTTCTCTATGGTGTGAATTCTGTTTTCCCAAAACAAATAGGCATTTTAAGTCCCTAGATTGATCTTCAATTGTTTTGTTAAAATATCTGCTATCCTCTCTTTTCTCTTTTTGTCCTCTACCACTGTCTCTCTTTTCTTCATCTCATGATCTTAGGATCTGCACCGTGATAAACAGGATTCCAAGATGGTCTCCCCAAACTGCGTCACCCTAAACCTGTAAATATGATGTGATATCACTCCTGTGATCATGTCATGTTATATGGCACAGTTGACCTTTAGGTAAGAAGATTATCTCGGTGGATATATACTAATCCCATGAACCATTTCAAAAGCAGAATTTTTCTCTTCCTTTGGAAAAGGGAATGCTTTGAAATAGAAAAATTTGAAGCACTGTGGTTTGCTTGACAATAGAGGGCATTATTTGGCATGGAATGTTGGTAGCCACAGAAGCTGGGAGTAGATCTCGTTAAGTTAATGAAAAATGGGGACTTCAGTTCTACAACTTCAAGTAACTCAATTTTTTTCAAGAACCCAAATGAGCTTGAAAGAGGTCACTGAATTCCAGAGGAGAACACAAGTAGCTGACATCTTGATTTCAACTTGATTGATTTCATCAATCAATCCAGTCAAACATGCTATATTTCTGACCTATAAAACTGTGATTTAATGAGTGTTTGTGGTAATGATACAGGATAGTTAGCATGTCCCTAGGTAGACAGGGAGGTCCCTGGTGGAATAAACAAAGACAGTCATATCCTAAAACTTCAGGTTTTGAAATCACTCCTTCTCTTCAGGACATAGTGTAACAAGGCCTTGAGGTTAATAATAAAATTCCTTTTGGCCTGACAAAGGGAGCTGATCTGATAGAGAAAGAGTGGGTTACTTTGCTAAATCCTTTAGGATGGGCAAGCAAAACAAACCTGGTAGACGAATTTCATTAAAAGGCGCCAATTCCCTTCTTTAAACAGTTCCCTTCTCCAAACAGCTCCCCTTCTCCAAACAGGCAAAGGAAAGGTATAAAAGTAAGAGCTTTTGCCTCAGTCATGGGGCACCCCCCATTCGGCACCCCCTCCTGCTTGGGAGCTGCAGCTTCTTCTCCTGACTCTAATAAACTATCCTCTTTTTAAAACTTTTTGCCTCTCCTGGTCCGTGTTTCCATTTTTCGGCTTCACGAGACATGATCCCAGCCCAAACACAGAAACTGCTAGCAGATCCAACATCACCTCCATCAGTAATTTATTACATAGCAATAGAAATCTAATCCATACCCTTTAAAAAGAGATGTTCCTTTGGTTGTTGATCCTTTAGGTGTACATGCATCTCATGGACAACGCCATCCTTCGTCATTGTTTAAACACCACTTGCTATTCGTATTCATCAAATATAGATCTCTAGACTTTCAACTCCAGATTTGATACTGATTTGATTACTTGTTATATGTCTATATTTGGCTATCCTAAAGATGACTCATACTCAGTTATTCTCAAACTGACTATATAAATTACCACCTTTAACAACTGGTTCCTCTTTTTATATTTAAACAAGAGTTTGTAATCAACCATACTATAAATAGTCAATGCTTTATACATGAATTTTAGTTCTGAAATTTTTATTGATTTTAAGCAAAATTGCATAGATAATCAACTCATCATTCCTTTCACACTTGTTAATCTGTATCTATCTCTGAAAGATTGTTTCTCTAATACATGTAAAACTAAAAATTAGTAAAGCATGGTAGACTAAAATAATTTCTCCACTTTTGTCTTTTTATATCACCAAAGTATATATAAATAGAGTTACCAAAGGGTTCTGGTGTGAGTTCAATGATGATTTGCTTTGTAACAAAATGCCAATCCACAGTGACTGTAAATAAACATAAAAACAGGAACAAAAGAAAGTAATCAGGAAGCCACAGTAGGTTGTTCACCATGCAAAAAAAAAAAATGTTTTTCTAACTTTATGTATTGACGTATGTGCCACACATTCAGGGTATAGAAAAGACATATCTTAATACTTTAAATTATTAGAACAACAGAATGCAGAACAGTTTAAATAAATCACATACAAGTTCTAAGGATATATTGAAAAATTTAAAAATATTTTCCAAACTGTTCAATCATAGGTGAGCAGCTGTTTTCTCTACACATTTATTTCTACTAAATTTATTGAGCCAAAGGCAGAGAGAAGAGAGAGAGAGAGAAAGAGAGAGAGAGAGAAAGAGAGAGAGAGAAGAGATAGAGAGATAGAGAGAGAGAGAGAGAGAGAGAGAGAGAGAATTAGATCCTGAGCTATATATAATGCAAGTGTGAGACAGATTTCATGGCTTATCAATTCCTGAGTAGTAGATGTTTCTTACTTTATTTTTTTGTGAATAGTTTTATAATTAAATGTTAGCAGAGATGAGCTTAACACCCCGATAGGCTAGTTGCTCAGCAGAATTAAAGCATATAGACATTTGTGACTGCAGCAAACATAAGTGAATTTGAAAATGATAAAATACAATTAGTTTTGGGTAAAGATTAAACCATATGTGGTTCTCTGTATTTTTTTTTTTTTTTTCTTTTTCCTTTAGGAAGTCTCAACTTGGGTTGATGGAATTGTAAATACTCAGGGTCAGAAATTATGGAGTCTTCCCATTCTCAGGCTATTATTTCCTATCAATGAAGAAATCACACCATTACCTTCTTAACTCCAAAATAAAGCTTATTCAGATGATAGACCAAACAGTGGCCTGCCACTGTGGGCATCCATTTCAGTCTCCCTTTAGCAAATGTTTCATGCATCAGTAATGACGTGGAAGTAAATATTAAGTTGTATAATTAATTGTTTCTCTATGTCCCTATGCCATTTTTAAAATTAAAATTTAGCTAGACTTCAGCAAAATGGGAAAATTAGAGGAGAAAAATAAATAATGAAAAAGGGTAAAGAAAGACTATGTGAACTATGTGATACTCTTAAGAGAAACAATCTGTGAATTATTGGAGTCCCAGAAGGTGAAGAGAGGAAGAATGGGGAAGAAAGCTTATTAAATAAATAATGGTTGAGAACTTCCCAAATCTGGAGAAAAATTTGGTCATCAAAGTTTGTGAAGCTCATAGGACTCAAACAAATTTCACTTTAAAAGCTCTCTCTAGAACAATTATAATAAAACTGTCAAATTTCAAAAAGAGGGAATCTTAAAAGCAGCATGAGAAAAGCTTGTCACTAACAGGTCAACTCCCACCTAAAAATGATCAATTGATTTGACAGCAAAAACCTTACGGACATGAGAGGGTGGGATGATGCATTCAGAATATTGGGGGAGGGAAAACATTGGCAACCAATAATCCTTTACTTGGCAAAACTTTCCCTCAGAAATTAGGTAAACCAAAAGATGTTCCCAAACAAATGAAAGTTGAAGGAATTCATCACCACTGGACGTATCTTATAAAAAATCTGAAAGATATTGCTCAAGATGAAATAAAGGATGCTAATGAGTAACATGAAGACATGAAAATATACAACACATAGGTCAGGTAAGTATATAGTCAAGTTTCAAATACTGTAACATGTTACAGTAGCTTATCTGTGCTAAAAGTTTAAAAGACAAAAGCATTAAAAATAACTATAGTTACAATAATTGGTTAATGAATGAACAATATAAAAACAGATAAATTGTAACATTAAAAATATAAAAGAAGGGAGTCTAAAAGAGTAGAGTTTTTATGTTACAGCAGTAAACTGTTACTGTAAAGAGACTGCTATATCTATAATATGTTCTGTGTTAGCTTCATGTTAACCAAAAAGCTAAATATATGGTAGACACACAAGATATAAAGGAATCAAAGGCCACCACTAGGGAAAATCATTAATTCACAAAGTATGATGGTGAGGGAGGAAGAAAGGAAGAAGAGAAATAGAAAACAGCCAAAAATAAGCTAGGTAAGTCCTACTTATCAATAATTACTCTAAATGTAAGTGGGTTAACTTATCCAATCACAAGGTATAGGGTGGTTGAATGAATTAAAACAATACCCAACTATATGCTGCCTACAAGAGATTCACTTCAGATTTAAGGTTATATGTATAGCTCACAGTGAAGGTAAGTAAAAAAAAAAAAAAAAAAAATCCCATGCAATTAGAATGCAAAAGACAGCAGGGATAACTTTAAGTATATCAGACAAAACAGATTTTGAGCCAGATAGTAACAAGAGACAAAGAAGATCATTGCATAATAATAAAGGGGTCAATTCATCACAGAGTATAACAATCATGAACATATAGGTACCCAACATTGGAGCACCGTTAAACATATTAAGTAAATACCTACAAATCTGAAATAGAAATAGACAACACTGAAATAATAGTAGGGAACTTCAATATCCGACTTTCAACAATGGATAGATTATCCAGACAGAAAACCAATAAGGAAAGTTTGGATTTGAACTATACTTTAGATCTATGAATCTAACAGTTATATACAAAATACTTTATGCAACAACAGCAGAAGACACATTTCTCTCAAATACACATGGCACACTCTCCAGGACAGACCATGTGCTAGGTCACAAAACAAGTGTTAGCAAATTTAATAGGATAGAAATCATAGCAAGTATCTTTTTGACCATAATGGCATGAAACTAGTAATAAGAGGAGGAAAACTGGGAAATTCACAAAAATGTGGAAATTAAAAAACACACTCCGGAACACCAATGGGCCAAAGAAAAAATCAAAACAGAAATTTAAAAAATACCTGGAAAAAAATGAAAATTGAAACACAACATGTCAAAACTTTTATTGGATGCAGCACAAGCAGTATTAAGAAAAAACCTGATATCAATAAACACCTACATTGAGAAAACAGAAATATCTTAAATAAACAAGGTAGTATTATACTTTTAGAAACTGGAAATAGAAGAAACTAAGCAGAAGGAGGGAGATAACAAGGACAACAGCAGAAATAAATGAAATAATGACCAGATAAATGATAGAAACAAATAAATGAAACTCACAGCTGTTTTTTTGTTGTTGTTGTTGTTGTTGTTGAACGATTTGGGGGAAAAAGGCCAACTTCAGCTAGTCTAAGAAAAACGAGAGAGAACTCACATAAATAAAATCAGAAATGAAAGAAGAGACATTACAACTAACAGCATAGAAATACATAGGATTTTAAGAGACTACTATGAACAATTCTATGCTGACAAATTGGAACTAGAAGAAATGGACAAATGTCTATAAACATACAAACTACCAATACTCAATCAGGAAGAGAAAAATCTGAACAGACCAATGAGTAAGGAGATTGAATCAGTAATCAAAAACCCCCCGGCAAAGAAAAGCCCAGGACCAAATGGTTTCACTGTTGAATTCTACCAAACATTAAATGAAGAAGTAATCCCAATTCATTTTAAACTCTTCCAAAAAATTAAAGAGGAGGGAACTCTAAGAAACTAATTTTACAAGGCCAAAATTATTTTGTTGCCAACGTCAAATAAGGACACTACAAGAAAAGAAAACTACAGGCCAATATCCCTGATGAATATAGATGCAAAATGTTTCGACAAAATATTAAATTGAATTAAAGGTAGTACATTTAAAGGTAGTGCACAATGATTAAGTGGGATTTATTCCTGGGATGCAAGTATAGTTCATCAAATATAAATAAATCAGTGTGATACACCACATTAATAGAATGAAAGGTAAAAATCATATCATTTCAATAGATATAGAAAAAGCATTTGACTTAATTCAACATCCATTCATGATAAAAACTCAAAAAAGTGAACATAGAAGGAACATGTCTCAATATAATAAAGCCCATAGATGTAAAGCCCACAGTGAACATGATACTCAATGAAGAAAGAATGAAAGCTTTTTCTCTAAGATCAGTAAGAAGACAAGGATGCCCACTGTCAGTTCTTCTTTGGAACATAGTATTGGGTGTCCTAACCTAAGAAATTAGGCAAGAAAGAGACATCAAAGATATCCAAATCAGAAAGGAAGAAGTAAAATGTTCTCTGTTTAAAAAATGATATGATCTTCCATATATATATCTATATATAAATATATAGATATATAAATATATATATATATATATAAATATAGATAGATAGATAGATAGATAGATAGATAGATATAGAGATATATATACAGATATATATATGGAAAATCCTAAAGATTACACACACAAACAACAACAACAAAAACAACTGGAATAACTAATCAACAAAATTTATTATACTTGCAGTATACAAAATCAACATGTGAAAATCAATTGTGTTACTATACATTACATCAAAATATATGGAAATGAAATAAAACCATCTCATTGCAATAGCATCAAAAACAATGAAATACTTAGGAATAAATGTAATCGAGGTGAAAGATCTATCTGTACTTTGAAAACTGTAAGAATTTGATGAAAGTAATTGAAGAGGGAACAAATCAATAGAAAGATATCTCATGTTCATGGATCAGAAGAATTGATATTAATATATCCTTCCATACCACCCCAAACCATCTATAGATTCAATGCAGTAACTGTCAAAATCCCAGTGATATTTTTCACAGAAACAGAGAAAACGAGCCAAAAATTCATATGAACCCACAATGATCCTGAAAACCACAAGCAATTTTGAGAAAGAACAAAGCTAACGCCATCAAACTTCTTGATTGTAAATCATATTATAAAGCTATAGTAATCAAAACTGTATGGTACTGGCATAAAAATAAACACTTGAACCAACGGTATAAAATTGAGAACATAGAAATAATATTTGACAAAGGAGCCAGGTATACTCAATGAGGAAAGATAATCTCTTTAATAAATGATGCTGAGAAAACTGGGTAATCACATCCAAAATAATCAAATTAGACCCCTATGTTATATTATTCACAAAATCTAATTTAAAATGTATTAAAGACTTAAACTGAAACTGTACATTTTCTAGTAAAAACACAGGGAAAAAATTTCTGACATTTGTCCTGGCAACGGTTTTTGGATATGACACCAAAAGCACAAAAAAACAAAAGCAAAAATAAATAAGTGGAACTATATAAACTAAAAAAGTTTCTGCACAGCAAAAGAAGCAATCAAAAAAATGAAAAGGCAACCTATAGAATGGGAGAAAATATTTGTAAACTATCTGGGAAGGGGTTACTATTTAACTTATAACAACACAACAGCAAAAAATAAGTAATCTGATTTAACAAATGGACAACAGACACATGAAAAGATATTCAATATCACTAATCATCAAGGAAATGTAAATCAAAACCACAATGCAATATCATTCCACATCTGTTAGAATGGCTACCATCAAAAAGGCAAGAAGTAGCGGGTGTTGGCAAGAATGTGGAGAAAAGGGAACCCTTGTGCACTATTGGTGAGAATGTAAATTAGTACAACTACTGTGTAGAACAGTATGGAGGTTCCTCAAAGATTAAAAATAAAACTGACATGATCCCAGCAATCCCAGTTCTGGGTATATATTGAAAGGAAATGGAATCAGAATTTCTAAGTGAGATCAGAAACAGTTTTGGAGACAAAGAGGAAAAACTGAGGGTTGCTAGATGGGTGGGGGGGTGGGGGTAAAGGGGAAGGTGAGGGGATTAGAAAACAATCAGTAACCACAAGATGGCCACGGGGTTTGAAAATTAATCTGGGGAACGTAATTTAGTGGTTACCAGAGGGTAAAGGGGTTGGGGGGTGGGAGATGAGGGTAAGGGGGATCAAATGTATGGTGATGGAAGGAGAACTGACTCTGGATGGTGAACACATAATGTAATTTATAGATGATGTGATACAGAATTGCACACCTGAAATCTATGTAATTTTACTAACAATTGTCACCCCAATAAATTTTTTAAATAAATAAATAAATAAATAAATAAATAAATAAATAAATAAATAAATAAAAGAATTTCTAAGTGAGTCTGTGTTCTCATGTTCATTGTAGCATTATCCGCAATAGTCCAGACATGAAAGTAACCTAAATATCTATCAGTAGATTAATTGATAAGAGTAGATGTCATTCATAGGGTTCAAATTTCCACTTAGAAGATGAGTAAGTTTTGGAGATCTGATGTACAGCATTGTGACTATAGTTAACAATATTGTATTATATACTAGGAAACAGTTAAGACAATAAATCTTAAATGTCCCCACCACACACACGCAGAAAGGTAAATACATGAGGTGATGGAGGTTTTAACTAACACATTAGTGCTAATCATTTTGCAATATATGTATAAAATCATCATGATGTACACGTTAAATGTACACAATGTCATGTGACAATTATATCTCTAAAAACCTGAAAAATAAAGTAAAACTATTTGTTAGGACATTTTAGAATTACAAAAATATGGGGGAAATATAGATAGTACAGTTTCTACATACCTCAGACCCCGTTGCCTCTGTGGTTAGCATCTTACATCTTAGTGTGGTACATTTGCTATAATGAATGAACCATTATTGACACATTAAGGTTGTTACTAACTTAGATTTACTCCATTTTTTGTTCCAGGATCCCATACCATATTACATTTAATTTTCTCATCTCTTTAGGCTCCTCTTAACTGTGACAGTTTCTCAGAAATTCCCTGATTTTGTTGATTTTCAGTTGAAAATTACTGGTCAGGTATTTTATAGAATGCCTATCTATTGGGATTCATATGATCGCTTTGCATAAATAGACTGATGTGAGTTTGGGGAGCAAGACCATAGAGGTAAACTGTCATTCCTATCATATTATATCAAGTGTACACATTATCAATGTGACTTACCACTGTTGATATTGACCTTGGTCTCCGGAAGAATTAGTTTTTGTAACGTTGTTTCACTATAAGGTTATTCTTTCTTACTCATTTCCATACGGTACTCTAGAAGAAAGTCATTATGCACAATACAACCAAATGAAGTAGTTTTTGGATTATGACACAAAGTGCTAAATAAATAATCTGTGAGTATATACCAGGATAAATAAATGATCGAATGAATTAGTAAACATAGAGGGGACGGTTCTCCTATGCAGAAGAATGCCTTGTAACTCATGTAGATATACTCACTCAAGAAGTGGAATATAACTAACTCCCCACTCCTTAAGTGACCTTCCTTTTGACTTCTCTCAATGGGCGTACCCAAACTGAATTCCAGGAGATGGCAGAATAGACAATATGTAAGCCTATGCTGGCTGATATTTTCCAAAATTAAATAAAGCCACATAAGTTCCTATTAAAGTAGTCTTATGAACCCCAAGCATTTACCAATGAAACTGCATAACATTTAAAACAAAGAAAAATTTGCAAGTGCTTGCAGAAAAAAAGATTGCAAAACAATGACACGTATTTTCATGGACATGTGAAACTCTTAAGGTCAGAAACAAAAAGGTACGAAACTTAGAAAACTCCAAGTACCAGAGTTGTGGCATATTTATTGAAGTTTGTCAAAAGAATTTCCAGGAGAGAGGGAAAAAAAAATCTCATTAATCAAATGATAGATTTGAAGTCTTATAAAATAGATCATAAAAGTATGGATTTACATTGCTCATGGATTTCTCTATCTTGGTGAAGATATTCTTTAAAATATACACACTCATACAAACATGCACACACACTCAACATATTTGAGTTTGTGTGTGCTTATGTATATGTGAGTGTGTATATATGGGAATATGTTTGTGTACATCTGAGAAAAATTGAGTCACTATCAACATATTTCCTTATAAGAGTTAAACAGTTTGCTATATTGATTGATTTATTCCTAGGGAATTTTCAAATGCTGGAGAAAAGGTGTCAACTAGAAAATTACAAAATGTGTGATACTTTAGAAGATTATATTAAATTACCCTACATATAAGTATACTCAATATTAACAATCATCTATTCTCTCATGCATATATATATATATAGATAGATAGATAGATAGATAGATAGATCTATTTTTCATATATGTGAGTTAAATGATATTCAACATGATATATAAAATGTCTGTTAAAATGTGATAGTTTTAGGAAAATAACTTATGATATACCATGCACAAAATATTCTAGTGGCATCTCATAGTTGAATTGGCTAGATTTAAATGTAAGTATTTTTTTGATTATTTAGAAGGGCAAGCTAATTTCCTCTTATATTTAAACTTAGTAAAGTGAAATTGATTATTTATAAAATCTTATTTGGGCAAATTTCAGCCATTTTGAATATCACTGAGGTTTTCACTCATGAATTTATATCTAATATTTGATAATAAAATATTGAAATAAGGGAAATATGAAATTGGTATAAAGACACAAATATGCCTGTCACCTATATACTTAAACACATTTTTATAATTACAAAGCTGCATTGTCAAAACTAAATGTTTCTTGACAGTGACAGTAATATGGTTCACTTAAAGGAAATATAAACACACTCAGGCTCATATGTAAATTATGTTCAGTTCTCTTTATTGGGCAGGGTTGTTAGGGATAAGAAAAAAAATGGTCTCTTAGGCATAGAATGTTTATAAGTTCAGGATTTTCTTATACTCAGAATTTTTTTTTTTTTAATGACATAATCTTGCTCCAAACATCACCCCGAAACCCATTTGCTCTCTCACAAGAGACTTTATAATTAACAGTCACATCTGTGCTATTACACTATGTTTTGCAAAGCTTGCAACAACTTAAGCCACATTATTAAATTATGAAAAAGTGCATGAATCTCAATGGTCTTGTTTGGTGTTTCAGGAGCCCGAAGTAGTGATCTCTATGCTTCTAGGGTCTGGCCTTGAATTGCATAATATTTTTGTAACAATAGTATTAAATATTTAATAGTATAAATAATAGTATAATATTAAATATAATGAGCACCCTTCAAATATAAATGACATTAAGAATTAAGCTGTTTAAACTACTAAAGTTTACCACAATAAATTTTATTAGAAATCTGTTTCAATGGATTTAAAGTAACACTGATGCTAGAAGATGCAATTTTCCAAGAGACCCATAAATCAATATATTAAATTAAACAATGAAAGTCTAAAATCACTTGGTAGGGTTCGGAGCTTAAAAACTTTGAGATGAATATTATTGCTACTTTATCCTCATCTAACTTCTATGTAAAAAAAACTTTATTTTGAATCACTAGCCTGATTATATATAGGTTTTATTAATACCATAGGATCAAATATCTGCTATATTTTACTCATTCTTCAGAACTTTCCTATTTTTTCTTTGCTTTTCATCTTAACCTATTATTTTCGAATCATTCTTTGGAAATATTGACTGGAAATTTTGCATGTCAATTTTTCATCTTTAAATTAGAATTCAAATCCCAACTCATGAATTTATATCTAATATTTGAAAATAAAATATTGAAATAAGGGAAATATGAAATCTCTATTTATTTAGTAAATTATTCTCTTTCACAATCTTTGCAAAGTTAATAGCTATATTCTGCATATCTATAACATTTCAGAACTATAATTAGCACTATAATATTGCTGATATAATATTCAGAACTATAATGTTGAACATATTAACGTTAGCTCTTGTTAAGAAAGATATAATTGTACACAGTGCAAAAGCATTTAATATTATTTCAGATACTTCAAATCATTTCATGGAAAATTGTTGAAAGTTTATTCAACTTTAAATCAAATGTAAATCCAAGAATTAATTATAATTGATTTTATGGAGCAGTAAAGCAGACTTTAAAAAATCTGTTTTTCAGATAGTTTTGCATAATACAGTTCAATTCCCTTGATACCAGTGGATGCTAGGACCAGCTTATTTAATTTGGTAATGATAAGACTTGTCTCCTGTTGAATAAAATATTTAAATATGTCAGCTAACTGATGACTTAATGATTTATATGAAAAATTCAATACAGCATATAATAATATTGTTTCTTTCCAAAAAAAGAAAATAGGCCTTGGACTATGGTTCTATAATTTAGAAAGATGAATATATGAAAGTTTGATTTTTTTAAAGAAAGTTATGATATTTATAATTGGTATTGTTTAATGTAAACTGTACAGAGAAATTTAAATTTATACCAAAGAGGTTAAGTATATGAATTTAGACTGAGATTCTTCCTTTCTTTCTTTGTGGAATACTTCTTTTAAATTACCTTTTCTACTTATGCATTCACTAAATAAATCTACACAATGTTGTGTTATGACACACATTGCAAATTTTCATTGAGATTAATTATGCAACATCATAATTGCAAATGTTCGTATATAATTGAGATTGAGACCATTAAATACATCTCATCTTTAAACTGAAACAGACTTCGTAGTGACCAGCCAGGAAAAAAGAAAAAGGAAAAATCTTAGATTTAAAAAGAAAAAAAACAAACAAAATAGAAAAGAAACAAAGCAAAACAAAAACAAAAAACAGAAAACAAAGTATATCTTCCCCTGAAACTTGTTTCAGATGCAGTTAAGATTATAGGTAGTTGAGTATTCCTAATGACTTGAGGAAGTATGAGAGAGTCAGAAAACTGAAACCATCGGTAAACATTTTACAAAGCTGACTAGGGAACTGGAAAATTGCAGAAAGATTGCAGAAGTCCCTGAAACTTCAGTGACACCTGTTAGCGGAGCTGGGTGATTTGCTACAGTATGGTTTAGCATACTTGGTAAAAGAAGTGGGAATGATTATCATGGGATTAACACCAATTGAAGTATGAGGGACAACTTATGCCAGGGGAAAGGGAATTTTATAAATGATAAAGAATGTAATTGGAATGAACTGTATTGTATAGGCCTGACCAAAAAAAAAAAAAAAAGAAGAAAAAAAAGTCAAACAATAAATGGGGTTATTAAATTAGGAGAAAATGGTCTAATAATAGGGCTGATAAACACAAATGATAGCTGGAAGGGCTTGAGTGAAATGGTGTGATCAAAAGTACTTAGCAGGATTTTATGAATTTGACCTCAAAGGCAAGTGAAGTGAAAGCTAAAATAAATGAATGGGACTATATCAAACTAAAAAGCTTTTGCAAAATAAACCATCAAACAAAAACAAAAAAGGCAAACAAAAAGGCAAACAACCGAATGGGAGAAGGTATTTGGAAACAATGCCTCCAATGAGGGGCTAATATCCAAAATATATAAGGAACTCATACAACTCAACAAAAAGACAAACAATCCAATTGAAAAATGGGCAGAGGACATGAACAAGAAGAAGACATACAAACGGCTAGCAAGTATATGAAAAGATGCTCAACTGACTAGCTATTAGGGAAATGCAAATCAAA
Organism: Rhinolophus ferrumequinum; assembly: GCF_004115265.2. Taxonomy (NCBI): domain Eukaryota; kingdom Metazoa; phylum Chordata; class Mammalia; order Chiroptera; family Rhinolophidae; genus Rhinolophus; species Rhinolophus ferrumequinum. Next base: position 81,609,166 of record NC_046287.1, read on the forward strand.
ACCACAATGAGATACCACCTCACACGCCTGTTAGAATGGCTATCATCAACAAGATAAATAATAAGTGTTGGAGAGGCTGTGGAGAAAAAGGAAACTTCATACACTGTTGGTGGGAATGTAAATTGGTACAATCACTATGAGAGACAGTGTGGAGATTCCTCAAAAAATTAAGAGTAGAATTACCATATGACCCATCACTCTTTCTCCTAAGTAGCCACCCCAAAAATCTGAAAACACTTATCCATAAAGATATATGTACTCTGATGTTCATTGTAGCACTATTTACTGTGGCCAAGACATAGAAACAACCAAAGTGTCTTTCCATAGATGATTGGATAAAGACGATGTGGTATATGCACAATGGAGTACTACTTTGCCAAAAGAAAAATGAAATACAGCCATTTGCAACAACATGGATGGATCCTGAGATTATCATGCTAAACAAAATAAGTCAGACCGAAAAATATTGAGAATCATATGACTTCACTCATATGTGGCATAAAACACTGAAAGCCACAAAGGACCAAAACAAATAAACAAAAACTCATAGACAAAGACAACAGTTCAGTGATTATCAGAGGGTAAGAGAGGAGAGGAGATGGTAAAAGAGGGTAAAAGGGGTCAACTATATGGTGATGGAGGGAGAACTGACTCTGCGTGGTGAGCGCACAATGTGATATATAGATGATGTATTATAGAATTGTATGCTTGAAACCTGTATAATTTTGCTAATCATTTTCACCCCAATAAATGTAATTAAAAAAAAAAAAAGAAGAACTAAGGCATTCTTGAAGAAGAAACAACAGGTGACTAGTCTCACACTACCAGAAAATAAATCTTATCATAAATATACAAAAAAATAATAATAAAATAAGTATACACACACACACACACACACACACACACATACACACACACATACACTTAGCAAGAAGTAGAGACAGGGCTGTGACATTGAAGAGTCCTGGGCAAGTTTAGGTTTAGATATAGCTGTGAGAGTAAATAGAGATGAAAGTCTTTTGAATTTATTTTAACACATTTCTCATGGAGGAAAACTTTCTAAACGTCAGTTTATCTATATAACAGCAAATAAAACAATGTGGCTTATTGAAGTCTTGTAAGTATTAAACAATAACAAATGATTAATACAGCACTGTCACATTGTTATGAAATATTGTCCATGTATGAATACAATTTATTAATTATTTTATTAATTTGGTTTTGTCTCTTCCCTCACTAATAAAAGGGCTGCATGATTAGTGATCCTTTTAGTTTCATTTGTCAGATATTCATTTTTGAAATGAAATATTGTCTCTGTTGGGAACCTACTTTCCACTGGATTTCTACATATTTTGCTGAGTTAGTTTTGTAGATCCTTTCACAAATGCAAATCAGTGTTAAACCTTTCTTTCCTTTCATGTTCAGTACTTTGCCCACAAGCTAAGTCATAAAGTTGATCATAATTTCTGTAAGCTGTTTTTTTGGTCTCTGGGTACCTGGCTCAGTATGGTTTGTTAATGATTTGACATGTGTAGTACACTTTCTCTTGACATTTTAGTTTGCCTGTTTTCATCATTCTCACATTCCTAGTCTCATTTCTTGTTTCTAGAAAGCATGTAAGGTAATGTGTCTTTACATTGTTCTGCAGACTATTCTGCCTGCATTCTGAGCTATCACGAAAAGAAAAGAGAAAATGTAAAGAGTTTCTCTGTGTCTGCATCAGTAATTTCATATCTAGCAGTGAAGTAGTTTTTATTTTTATTTATTTTTATGTAGTTTGCTCAAGTGTTCTTTTTTTTTTTCCTATATACATGTTTCATTAAAACGATTTCTGTTTCTCAGCTTGGAGTCAGTATTGACTGATTTCTCCACCATTAACTCTGAGAGTCTCTTGCTTGTTGCTCAGCCATTTTGTTGTATATATATTAATTACAGAACCTATTTCACACAATGATTCTTGTATTGTTTTAATGTCTCTTGTTTCTTCCTGAAAAACTTAAGACCTATATATGGAAAAATTATCAGCGAGGTATATAACACCCCTTCTGTGAAAATAAGACAGGACAGGAAATTCATGATTAAATAATAAAAGTCATTTGATATATTCTTCTGCGGATCGCTCTGTAATAGGCATTTCAATGTCAAACTAATTTCTCGATTATGTTCCAAAATAGAGATTTTTAGGGCACATGATGTTTTATTAACTCTTTCAGCTTACTGGGATTCCATTAAAGTTAGGCTTTAATGTGTGAGAATTAAGGAATAAGGAATGTGTGAACTTTTGATGGCACTGTGATATTAATCCCATTTCCTTCCCTGGGGTGTCCTCAGTGTTGTAGTTGAGTTGCTCTAAGTGTACTAAACAGTACTCTGGGGGTATAAAAGTGATACCTTCTGATGGTGCCAGGTTGGTGACCAGAGAGTAACTAAGACACTGTGAAAATCAGATCATTATCTTGACCCCTGCTTTGCTGATCTTTTTCTCTCACTGATCTTCTATTATATAACTATATTTAGTGCTAAGCAGTATGAGTATATAAATATATGTTGGCTTTTTAATGCTGTTAGTTGAATAGTGATAGACATATTAGATCTTTCTATAGTAATTTATGTGGCTCAACAGGCAGCCAGTTAGCACTAGGACAGAAATATAGCATCACAAACAAGCTATCTGTTTATATCAGTATTAAATTAGTTTTCTTTTAATTCAGTGAAAGTAATGCTACTGATAACATATAATTAGTGTTGATGATAGCCATTCTAACTGGTGTACGGTGATATCTCATTGTGGTTTTTCGTTTGTTTGCTTGTTTTTTGCATTTCTCTGATGATTAGTGATGTTGAACATTTTTTTCATATGTCTATTGGCCATTTAAGAACAAGACAAACAAATGAAGAAACAAAAATTCATAGACACAGACAATAGTTTAGTGGTTACCAGAGGGTAAGGGGTGGGGGGTAATAGATGAGGGTAAAAGGGATCAAATATATGGTGATGGAAAGAGAACTGACTCGGGGTGGTGAATACACAATGTGATATATAGATTATGTATTACAGAATTGTACACCTGAAATATATCCAACTTTACTAACAATTGTCACCCCAATAAACTTTAATTAAAAAAAAAAGACAAAGGTATGATTAGTGAACATGCATTTTCAAGCATTTTCTTTTATTGGTAATTCATTTTAGTGTTCTTTGACTTCACATTGAAGGGAATTCATTAGGGAAAACGCAGATATTAAAAATTGTCGGGCCGGCCCGGTGGCTCAGGCGGTTAGAGCTCCATGCTCCTAACTCCGAAGGCTGCCGGTTCGATTCCCACATGGGCCAGTGGGCTCTCAACCACAAGGCTGCCAGTTCAATTCGACTCCCGCAAGGGATGGTGGGCTCTGTCCCCTGTGCAACTAAGATTGAATACGGCACCTTGAGCTGAGCTGCCGCTGAGCTCCCCGATGGCTCAGTTGGTTGGAGCGCATCCTCTCAACCACAAGGTTGCCGGTTCAACTCCCGCAAGGAAAGGTGGGCTGTGCCCCCTGCAACTGGTAACGGCAACTGGACCTGGAGCTGAGCTGCGCCCTCCACAACTAAGATTGAAAGGACAACAACTTGAAGCTGAACAGCACTCTCCACAACTAAGATTGAAAGGACAACAACTTGACTTGGAAAAAAGTCCTGGAAGTACACACTGTTCCCCAATAAAGTCCTGTTCCCCTTCCCCAATAAAATCTTTAAAAAAAAAAATTGTCATGCTGTAAAGAGCACTGTCCAAGTTACAGGTGCATATCAAATAATTGTAATTAAAATATTGGTATAAGGGAGGCATTTTAGAAGATGATAATCTCTAAGCTTAATAAACTGAAAGAGCCATCTAGGTATAGTTAAATGTTATCTTTTCTTGGTACACATAGATTGAACAAAATAAATGATTTAATTTACTATTATACTAAGAAATATTTTATGTTCAACACAATTTTTATTTTCACATTGAGATTGCCCTTTATGTTCATTAATAATTCTTTCTAATGATGTAAAACCTTCATTTCATTTCCATTCACTAAGGCATTCGATTCACTAAGGAATATGTACTAATTCTGATTTTAGAAAACATATTTTCCAAATTCAAGTAGTTGAATACAGCAGTTGTAAAAGCAATTCTATAATTTAAATTCAGTCAGTCATGGGACCATTTGGTGTAGTTGTTTTGTTGAACTATCTAGATATCTTATCTGATGGCATTACTGCAGCTTCCCAGGAAAAGGTGCTTTCACAGGAATAGCTGAAGCACTCAGATCTCATTCAATAAATGGTGCAATACAATTTATGAGTTAAAATATGTGATGGCAATTGAAGGAACTGTCAACACAATAAAAATAGGGAAGAAAAAAATGTAAAAAAAATATGACTTACTAAGCTCATATCAGGAATTTAAAAATGAAAATGCCCGCATTTTATCAACAACACCGTAACCTTATGGTACATGTCTTGTAATCCATTTGATTTTCAAGCTTTATAACCTACAGCGCCACCTTTTGACCTGGCCAAGAAAAGCTTAGAGCTTCTGACTTGGGCTTGACGTTTTTCAGGGGCTCACTCTGGTTCGTTTTGGGCCACAGTCTTTCGTAAAGTCCAAATTGATGAGCTGACCCTCCCCATTGTAGACACACTGGAGGTATTCTCTGCTCAAAATTAGTCTCAGTTTGGCTCCAGGATTTGTGCCAGCTTCTTTGTCAGTGTTGTAATTTTTGTTCAAACAACATTTGCTAAGTACTATAGATCCCTCGGAAGGTGGATGGTGATCCATGGTTCAACCAAGATTTCAAGTGATACACTTTAAGTGGCCGCAAAGGGAGGTCAAGGCAGGGTACAGGCAGAGAGCAAGCAGCAGGACCCAAGTCACATGTCTTTATTAGGATCAGTGGTTGGAGTGCTCTGGAGATTCCTGGGCTAAAGCCAGATTGGTCAGTTCAAACTAAAAATGGTGGGGTGTTGATAAGCTCTGTGAGTCTTACCTAAGTTCTACACCAGGGGAAGGAATTGGGAGGCAGGAGAGACTTTATCATCGGGGCATTGGGGAAGTCGTATCGGGAACTTACAATTACTTCTGACCCTGGGCTGTTATCTAGGACACGCACTTGAGGGGGAGGCTAGAGTCAGTTCAAAATCCCTGCAGGCCACCTAGACGCATAACATGGATACAGAGGCAGCGATGTGGTGGAGTAAGTTAGCTAAACTCTCAACTGCCAGTCAGTCCTTCATGGGTCAGAGCCCCCACACAGACCTAAGCCTAATTCCACAGGGTTGTTTAAGGTGGGGGCGGGGGGGGGCGGGTCTGTGGTAGTGTGGAGACTACACTGTAGACTGAGTTTGGATGAGTAGGTTTGAGTATGTGCATGAGTGCATGGAAGGCTCTTGATGGAATTGAAGGAGAACTAGAGGGTGGAAAGAGAAGAGGGGCAGATTGAGAGCCTTCTGAGTGACAATAAAGATGTATTTGTCAAAATACAAGGGTAGCATATTTTATATAGAAGGGTGGCATATATTTTACTTAATAGTTTGGTAAATAACAATATCTCTTCATGTGGCATTTGATTTTTTCATTTTATGCTTTTCCTGGGATTGCAAATGTTAAGGACCTACCCAATACAATTTTCATCTAACCAGAAATGCCATAGAATATAACATACACCACAATTTAATTTGTTACAAAAAACAATGCAGAAGCATTGGTGACTAAACTATTATGCAATATTTCTACAACTTACATTTTATACTTGCTGATAAAGCTTCTTTTTAGACTTACTTTAAGATATAGTTTTACAATAGATCACTCTTGTGCTTGCTTAAAAAATACACTGAAAATGTTCTTTAAGTTATGCCTAAATATTTATTGTATTCATATTCTGGATATTTTGATTCAGTTATTGATTTGGGTTGTCTACAATATCTGTGTTTTTCTGTGCAATATTTTCCCCTGTGTTATTCAGGACTTCTAAAGAGTACTCCCATATTTTCTTTAGAAATTCTTCAGGCTACTGCCATACCTTTTCTAATAGCTGATGTTGGCATATTCTTCATATTATCACTGTCAACAGAATAATTTCATACTCAGTTAGCACATACAAGGGATATGGAAATGTCATCACGAGATTCTCTTAACCAACTATGATTGCAAAACATCTTCTATGTTAAGAAATATTAAGATGTGAATATATGTATGCATTCATATACAAGCGTAGGGGATGAAACAAGCTCATTCATTTAAAATATTTATAATAACACTAAACCTGAAATATCTATCAGGCACTCTCTTTTAAAAGAGCCAGTCCCTATTGTCTCAGCTCTTCAGTACTTTAATATTCACTTTTACCTTCCATCCTTCTTTTGCTTCCTCCATCCTTCTTATTTTCTTCACATATTGTAAAGTTCATTGTGGACATTTATTTTATTATCATGCATATTACTCCCATATACTTGATTCATTATCTGAGATATTGATAAAAATACTAAGGTTTTAGACATCAGTTGATGTTAAAAATGAACTCTAGCTTATTTAGCTACATGTAATCATATGGCAAGTTATAATATTCCATTAAGATATTTTAGATAGATTTAATTATATTAAAAAGTAAAATTATATAAGAGTTTATATTTTGTTTAGTAATTTTTGCTAGATAATTTATTATATCAATTAGGGGTTTCATGGTATTAAAATTAGGTGTATTTTCATAGAGTTATTAACCAAAAGTTACTATTTTTAATATGTTTACTTTTATCTTCCTGGGACCTTATATATTAGATAATCAACCTTATCGTTTTATCCTAATTATTTAGTTTGGTCTCCATGACAGTTCATAATTTGGTCTATACTCATGACTTTAATTTCATCTTTTATCATTTTCCCATTGTTTTTTGAGATTAAACCGCACTAGACTTTTCAAATTCCTGTTAACCACCATGACACCTCGCTCTCCACTTTCCTGTTCTGTTTAGGAGCCCTTTTTCATAAAGTTTTCTCTTTTAGTGTTCTGCATTCTTTTGCTATGTACATTTTCTATAGATTATTTTTCTCTGGTAAGTTTAACAAAAGATTAACCTCTGAATTGTTTTGTGCTTTTGTGTCAAGTTATTATAAACAAAGCTTCTGTGAACATTCATGTACAGGATTTTGCATGAATATAATTTTTAATGTCTCCAAGATAAATGCCCAGCAGTGCAATTGCCATGCCTAATTTTAACTGACAAATTGTTTTCCAGAGTTGTTGTTGCAGTAGGCAGAATTTAAGATAGACTCCAAAATTCCCACCCGCTGGTGTACATGTTCTCTGCAGACACTTCCCCGTGAGTTCCTGTAACACCTGTGAATATGATGAGAAATATTCCTGTATTATGGCCAAAGGAATTCTGTAGATGTAATTAATATCTGTAATCATTTGACTTTGAAATAGTCAAAAGAAAGTTTCTTCTGTGTGGGCCAGAATTAATTAGGTGAGCCTTTAAGAGGTACTCAAAGCAGCAGACATTTATCTGCTGGTCTGAGGAACAAAATGCCATATTGTTGAGTAGACCATCTGGCATGGACCCAAGACTGGTCACTAGATATTGATAATAATTTCCAGCCAAGAGCTAGCAAGTAAACAAGAACCTGTCACATAGCCACAAATAAATGAATTCTGCAATAACTTGAGGGAGACTGAAAGCACCTTATTCCTTGATCCATCCTCCAAATGAGGACACATGTAGCCAGCACCTTAATTTCAACCCTGTCACACCCTGAGCAGACGATTTTTATAATAAATAACTTGGTTGGCTTTTGTCTTCAGTTCCTGGTAGATAGCCTCTAAACACTTGGAATTTGCCAAGTGATGGAATGTCTTTATTGTTCATCATGAGCAAATCAGATCACAACAGATAGTTTATAGCTAGCAAGGTGACTCATAGTAGGCCCTGGATAGTCTGTGCTAAGAACTCATGACTCAAGGTTGGGTCTGGTCAAGACAGAAAGGCCATGGGATTAGAGGATTGGGGCTTTAGGAAAGGAAGGGGGCTGGGCTCCTTGAGTGGTAAAGACGGAGTGTAGCATGAATCTAATGGCCCTGGCCTTCCAGTGTGCTGGTTTTTGTCTGAGACTTCTCCCCCAGGAGAAACGTAAAGGTGTTGATTGTGTCTACACTATTCCTAGACTATAAATGAGCTGCCTCAGGAGGAGGAGTGGTTTCTGTTTCTTCTCACGTGGAATGCTGACGGAACTAGCATAATTTAGTGATGATAGCTAAGAACAAAGGGAAAGGGAAAGGTGGCTTACTGTACCTGACTGACGCCGTGAGAACGCACAACACTGAGAACTTCTTCGGAAGGAAGGAAGGAAGGATAGAAGTAAAGTATGCTTCTACCATCCTGGCCCATGGTATAACAGTCAGACATCAGAGGGAGCAAGAGATTATGGGTTCGTTGAAAAAAAGAAGGAGAAGGAGAAGGAGAAGAAGAAACGTTCATCCTCTGTATTTAAAGATTTGAATGGAAAAGTCCAGAGAAGACACATTCATAGAAAAGGTTTGATAGACTTCCAGAATCTCTCCCTGGGCTGATTGGTGAAGGTTTTCCTTGTCAAAGACAATAAGTAAAGACAGGAGAAGGGGCTGTTTTTTTCAAATACACATACACTTACACAAAGCTACAAGAAACACAGAGAATTAGGGAGCCATGACATAACCAAAGAAACAAAATAAATCTCCAGTAACAGACCCTAAAAACAGAGAGATCTATGAATTACAGGGGGAAAAAAATCAAAATAATCATCCAGAGTAGCTTAGTGAATTAAGAAAACACAGACAAATAAAGGAAATCATAAAAACGATACCTGAATAAAATGGGCATATAAAAAAAATAGAAACAATAAAAAGAGCCAAACAAAAACTCTACAGCTGAAGAGTATAATAACTAAACTTCAACAGCAGACTTGATCAAACAGAAGAAAAAAATAAAAATAAATTAGAAAGTCTGAATAGACCAATAACAAATAGCAAGATTGCATAAGGAATCAAAAATCTCTCAACAAAGAAAAGCCCAGGCCAGGTGGCTTCACTGGTGAAGTCTACCAAACATTTAAAGAGCTAACAACAATCCTTCTCAAACTCTTCCAAAAAATAGAAAAGGGGGGAACACTTCCAAACTCATTTTATGAGGCCAGCATAACTCTGATACCAAAACCAGACAGGACATTGCAAGAAAAGAAAACAACAGTCAAATGTGCTTGCTTAACATTAATACAAAATGGTCAACAAAATATTAGCAAACTGAATTCAACAGCCCATTAAAAGTAGCAAACACCAAGATCAAGTGAAATTTACCTTTGGGATGCCAGGATGGTCCAACATATGTTCTTGGGGTTTTCTGAGTAGATAATCTTGTCACCTGATACTAAAGATAATTTTATTTATTTTTCCAAATACATATATTTTATTTCATTTTCTTGCCTTATTGCTCTGTCTAGGACTTCCTGTATGACATTAAATAAGATTGCTGAAAGCAAACGTCCCTAACTTGCTCCTAATTTTAGTGGAAAGCCTTCAGTGTTTCACCACTAAGTGTGGTATTCAAGCCACCTTCTTCCTTACTGATTTTATGTTCACTTTTTCTGTTAGCCATTTGAAAATAATTTACTAGTGATTTGTCTGTTTCAGTTTTCCTTTCTATTAGGTTTTTTTTTAGTGCATTCTGAAATCCCGTTATTAGGTTCATAAACATTTAGAATTGTTAATATCTGCTGAATTTCTCTTATCACTATTAAATGACTCTTTAATCCCTAGTAATATTTTTCTCTCAAATGTACAACATTTTATATTAATATAGCCACTCCATAACCTTTGCTTTTTAAATGGGTTTTATAGCCTACTTGCATTTGATTTGGCTATAGATATGTTTGACTTTGTATTTGCAATTTTGCTGAGCCTTTTTTTTTTTTTTTTTTTATTTTGACTTAGTATTCCTTTTTGTGTGAGTGTGTGTGTGTGTGTGTGTGTGTGTGTGTGTGTGTGTGTGTTTTCTTTTGAATGAACTGAGTTTTTGATTACATGTTATTTCCTGTGTTGGCTTATTACCTGTAAGTAATTCTGTGTATGTGTGTGTGTGTGGGTGTGGGTGTGTGTTTGATTGCTTTAGATTACATTTCTAATTATCACAATATACTTTCAAATAATATTGTATCACTTAAACCTTAAATAAACCATACAATGAATATTTCCACCTTCCTATACTTTGTGCTATTTTTAATACATTTATTCCTTCATATGTTGTAAATGTCATAATACAGTTTTATTCTTTTATTGTAAACAATCAATTATCTTTGAAGGTAATTAAAATAAGAAATTATTTTATGTTTATCTATCTATTTACCATTTCCAGTGTTCTTCATTCCTTTGTAGAGACCTGGGTTTCCAGACCTATGTTATCAGTTTATTCTGTAGGATAGACTTTGGTTAACATATTTTTAATGCAGATCTGTGGGTGTGAATCCTTATAGTTTCTCTATGTTTGAGATAGTCTTTATTTTACTATTGTTTTGGGGGATATTACCCCCGAGTGTACTCATAGAATCTAGGTTGAAAATTTTCTTCTTCAACCTATAAAATCGTTGCTCTGTTGTATTTTGTATTAACTTGTTTTCATCCTTATATTTGCTGGTCTATACATATATAATAGTCTTCCTTCTCTTGTTGCTTTCAAGTTTTTCTCTTTATCTGTAATTTTGAAAAAAAATTGACAATGATGTGCCTTCATGTAATTTCTTATGCTTGGATTTTGTTGAGCTTCTTGGATCTGTGGGTTTATAATTTTCATTAAATTTGGGAAAATTTTGCCATTACTCATTAACTATTTTTCTCTGTACCTTTTGCCCTTCAACCTGGAAGCTCTTTTTTAGCTGTGCCCTGGCTTCTATCTCCAGGCAGTAAGCTGAGACATTCATAGGTCTTATATTCTTTATTTCCTGTCTCTCAGTGATCACTGTCCTGTACTGCCAGATATTATCTACTACATGAAAGCCATCAATTTATATATTGTGTACAGTCTTTGAGGCACATTCTGAGGGTGGCTAAAACATTGTGGCCAGAATTAGAAGTGTCCCCACCATTTTGAAATATTTTATTCTGAACTAATCTTCTCAGAATTTCCAGCATGCTTATAGGTTTTTCACTCATTCCTGAAAAACGTGATGTATTTTAACGGAATTTGAAGTACAAAATATTAAATATGCAGGGAATGTGTGACATGGAAATATATACTCACTTAAAAAACGTTTTGTCTTCTTCTCAACATCTAAATAGCAAAACAGTTAAAACATCAGTCTTTGACCTTTTTTTTCTGTTCCATGTACAACATGTATTGATATCATCTCGTTTTACAGCTTTAGAAAGTCAGATGTATAATGATACAATCAACTTTTAGCTCGTGAACACTTACCTCATGAACAGTTCAGTTTTTTATATGCAACTCTCTACTTAACATTTTGATTGGATATAAAATACTGTATAGACCTCAAATTTCATTGAACAGAAATAAAAGAAGGAAGGAGAGAAACAAAACTACTGTGGAGACCAGAACCCAACTCTCCACATTTGTTCTTCAACCAGGTTTTCCATCTAGTTAAAAGGCAAAACTATTCATGCAGGTGATTGGGCTGGAAGAGGTGGGAAGAGGGCTTCTGGTTTTCTTATTCCTCCCTTTCCTCCAACATCAAACCATATCTACTCTATCTCCTAAATATGTCATGTATCCGATCATTTCCTCTTTCTATGCCTGCTTTTACCTTTCTGTAGCTTTCACTTTCCTTCCTAAACCCTCCATCAACTTCACTTCCTGACATTTATTTTTCACCAGCAGCCAGAACGTGTTTCAACAATTCTCAAAAAGCTCTCTCACATTTGATTGTTTCTTACCATGACTCTCAATATGGCTTTTCCTAACAAAACTTACTTCAACTCTCTCTTTTCTTGACTTACCTCATTTCAGAACAACCAAATTTATTTAATTTCTTTGATCAGTTCAATCCAATTCTGAAATCAGAACCTTTTTTACTGGCCCTTTTCTCCCTAGAATTCATTTTTCTTTCTCTCTCTCTCTCTCTCTCTCTCTCTCTCTCTCTCTCTCTCTCTCTCTCTCTCTCTCTCTCTGTCTCTCTCTCTCTCTCTCTCTCTCTCTCTCTGTGTGTATATATATATATATAGATAGATAGATAGATAGATAGATAGATATAGACATAGATATATAGACATATAGCTATACTACGTTTCCCAAAAAATAAGACCTAACCGGAAAATAAGTCCTAGGATGATTTTTCAGAATGACATCCTCTGAACATAAGCCCTAATGTGTGTTTTTTGGAGCAAAAATTAATGTAAAACCCAGTCTTATTTTGAGGGAAATATATATATACACACACACACACACTCACACACACACATATAGGTTGCTAAAAAAGTGTATACACATTTTAAGAAAGAAAAAAACTATTAAAATTGTAGGACTCAATATATATCAATAACAAAAGATGAATACAAGTCACGCTTGACTTCTACAATTACAAGAGGTACTCAAAGTGGTTATATTAGCGTCCAGACACTTCTAAACTACTGCTTGAGCAATGTTGACCAAAGTGTCCACTTGTATAGATTGTTTTAGCACCCCGATATATATATATATATATATATATATATATGAAATTTAAATATTGTCTTATTATTAATATCGTTGGAACTGATAAATTCATACTAATCTCACTTTGATTATATAACACATTCCATTCTTGTGGGGAGAGAAAGCATAATTTTGGATATAAGAATTGGGATAAGAAGGCCAAATATATAAATTATCCTTGACTATTTAACTTCTGTCTTCATCATGTTAATATCTACAAACACCTTAATTTTCTGATGAGAAAGCTCTAAACAGTCATTTTCTAGCGGTTATCATTTTATTAGTGGTTGAGCTAAGACAAGGGTCTATTGGGCTAAGTGTGACCCTAAGCAAAATTGTGAAATGAAATATAATCTATCTGCCATACAATTTAATGCAGAAGCAGCCCTTTCTCGTTTACTTCTATCCCAGGCTTTTTCGCACATTTATTTATTACAAAGTATGTATTTATTCTACACCAACATGTTTCTATCACCACTAAAGTGTTTGTTTGCTTTTGTACTTTTGTCCATGAATATCTTGACACACTAATGTAACTTCATGATTCAACGTAGTTCAAATTTATATTTTTTAGCAGCTAGAATGCATATTCTGATCTAAACAAAGTAATTGTTATTTTTTACTTTGTACTTTCTGTTTGAATTTAGAAAACAAATAGGCAGCTTTCTCTAAAGGTGGCATATTAATTATACATCTTAATGAAGTAATTCATATAATTATATGCCTTTAAAAGGGAATCTTTAAGTTATATATCTGAATTATATAATACCATTTTAGCTTCATTTTTATGTTTAGCAGATATTAATGTTTCATATAAGCAGCAATTCAGTGGGACGGTTAACAAAAGTATTTTTAAACTGTGTAATCTACTAGTTACTGACAACAATTTGAGTAGCAGTCATTCAGCCTGGCTTATATAAGAAACTATTATAGTTAACCTTATGGGCAATAAATTACACAGTGTACTATTAGGTTAATAATGGATGATCTGCTAAACCATCTGACTTGTCATTATTAAAATGTATACCCAGTTTTGCAAATAGAAAAGGCTTCTAAGAAAGCCCATCTAACATGACAAATCTCTGTGCATCTTGTCTGAGTACCTAACTGCTGTGTCATAATTCTTTGCACATTTGCATGTTGGATGTTTATATAACTGCTACAAATAAGTTGCATATCATGGGCTTCATTTTCTCAAAGCCCAAGTCAATGTTTAGCTAACTTACACGCTTACATAGATTTATCGATCCCTTTGACTTTTGAATACTTAGTGAAGCTTATAGGACGGAAAATGAAGGGAGAGTTTCATGTAGTTTTCTTAAAGTGCTGTCAAAGCGCAAACAGCTCACATTCCTGTGGCTTCTATGTTAGGAGTGCGTATTACTGTGAATAACCAAGATCTACAGAAGCAAAATCTATGGGGTGGGCCAAGATTCATTTTTATCAAGTTTCTGAGAGGACATTTGCTCAAACTTCAGTTTGAAGCCCCCTGATCTAGGGTATCTAAAATTATATTTTTGAGCTAATTGATAATTCAATCTAGGACATGTTTCTTCTAATACTATTATTTTTAAATTTTTTTAACTTTTATTTTTTATTAGGTTCAGTATACAAAGCAATGAAACAGACATTTACACCCTTCACAAAGTTATAAACCTTCCCAATCTACTGCCCCTCTGACAGCATATACAGCTATTACAATTCCATTGACTCTATTTATATAATATAGTCAAATATATAATATATATTTAATTATATTTGACATTCAGTATTACTCAGCTTCAGCTTCAGGCGTATAGCACAGTGGTCAGGCATCTACACAGTCTATGAAGTGGTCTCTTTGAGCTGCATTGTCAGGGCCACTGATATTATTTTTTTAAAATCATTAAACTGTCTAGTTAATAGGTAAGTAAATGTATATATAGTCAAGACTTTACATATGTGTATATAGGAAACATACATTGTGGAGTTAAGCAAGAAAAAATAAATTTCTTTTCTTTTAATTTTGAAAGAACTTAAAAGTGGTATTTTGTGGGCTCAAAAATTTACCAAATAAATATGTAATGTAAAATATGTTCATGACAGAGGCATAGAGGGGCATGTTACCTTCTTTTAAAATTCACAAATAGGTGAGCTTGGAAAAGAGAGATTAAGTTTTCTTTTAATTTTTGACCTATTAAAGTAAGCTTATGTTGCAAATTTAAAAAATCTTATAGAACAGAAAAACAAGCTTTTGGGATATCTTGTCACTAATACTGACATGTCTCTACTATAATTTGGAATGCTACATTAGTAAATTTTATATCAACCATATTTAATTTTTGTAAGTGTTCCCACATATAGTTATAGAATCTGATCATCCCAGCTTCCAGGTGCAATCAATACCTGAATTGGAATTTGTCTCCTTATTATTTTACAAATTTGCGTTTGTCTTTTCATTATTACTGCTGTCATTTTTTTCTTTTCTTTCTTTCTTTGGAAATGAAATCCTTGTCATATTTATGGCAAATGTTTATATCCCTCCTATAGTTCTTCTTGTTTTTTGATATGTTTTAAAATTTACATTTTTATTTAGGGACATGTACTAATGTTTCACTTTTATTGTCTTGTGTTGCTGAAAATTTCTCAGATTTAAATATGTCCTCTAGTTTCATAAGTCTATTGAAGTGTCATGCTTATTTCAAATCTTCATTCAAGTGAAGATTTTTATCAGCTTTCTGGCAATAAAAAGAATAAGACGTCAAGATTTAAATATAAGGATTTTCTTTCTCACTCTCTCGTTCTGTGGTGCTACTTTCATCTGGCTTTTTTATTCTGTTACTTTTCACTGTGGGCAAATAAGGTTAAGAAGATCCAAGGCTGTCCAACCCTTTTAACTAGTGATCCCAGAGGAATGAGGACCTTCTCTGTTCCATAAAATATATATCAAATTTCAGTAAAAACTTTAACAAGACTGCTTTGGTTCTCAAAACCGTCCCTGACTCAAATACCATGGCTAAAAGCAGAGAGAATCTGTTTGGTAAATTAGAAAATATATCTGCTCGAAAACATGTAGCAAATGTGAGAAACTAGTAGAAAGTTCCAGGCAGGCCATGTGCAATGATAAATAGGTGGATAGAATGTGCAAGTAATTAGAAAACTTGCCCCTTTTGTTTATGTCTGAATTTCCTACTGGTATTTCATCACATAGATAAAGGAATAGAGACCCCTGGCCAAATACAAATGAACAGTAAGAAAAGAGACATTCAGACTATGATGCTCAAGGCCTTTTCAAGTGATTCCACAAGGGAAGAGTGTATCATTCAGCATGTAGAGCTCTACGACTAGGAAGTTACAACATTCCCCTCTCATAGTATTCCCATTTACTTCTTATTGCTTCTATCTCTGTGCTATAATTCCCATCTGTTTACATATTTTCTACCCTTTCCCCTAAAGCCTTTAATGTGCTTTTCATAAGTTTTTTAAAATTTTTCTCTCTGAACAACTGGAGTTCGTTTTCGTTGATTACTTGATTGAATGTGCTGTGTTTCTTGTTTCTCTGTGCATTTTGTAATTTTTGGTTGAAAAATGGATATCTTTGATAAGTGGAAAGAGACTAAGTTAAATAGTTTCTATGCCTGCAGATGGACACATTTCTTTTTTCTGCTAGGACTTTTGTGCTAGTCAGTCTACCTTGGAGCGAATCTGGGTTTGGTATTGTTGTTGGTATAGTTCTTCCACCATATCACACTTCAAATTCCTCTAGTGTTACCTGTTCTTAGTGTGGGAGTTGGTTTGCTTGAGAATTTCATTAATGGTACTCTATCCTCAGTTTTAGGTCTTCCCTTGTGTTTATCACTCAGGCTTATGAACCTCCTCAGTGCTTGCTAGCTTTAGGGTGGGGATAGGGATGGGGGTAAATTGTCTGTTGTCCTGGTGCAGCTTCAGACTTACGGGGACCTTGTATATCTGAGTTCTGAGGCTGAGGTCTTCTGTGTGACCCTACCCCTACTCCATCTTTAATGGAGTGAGCCCAGGAGATTTCACCTGTCCACCTCTCGGGAGCAAAGGGAGTTTTTTTCTTTTCTGATCACTTCCTCAGTTGCAGTGGATTTTCACCTGTACTGCCAGGGCAATATGATTTGCTGTTCTTCTCCTAGTGGCTTAAGCTTCTTTCCCATAGAGGAGAAAGGAGCAAGGATCCTTCTGAAGTGTTGTCCCTTGTCCACAGTGTGTGTTGCTTCCCTCCTCCAGGTTACACAAGCAGGGATCCATCCATTCTCTGGCCGCTCATCTGCCTTCAATCTTACTTGTGAGTACCAGCCTTAGTCATTTCAGGCTACTCTAAGCAAATAACCACAGGCTGTCTGGCTTATACTACATACATTTATTTCACACATTTCACACATATTTCACACACTGGAATCTGGGAAGTTCAGGAAGAAAGTGCTGGCAGAACTGGTGTCTAGTGAGGGTTGTTTCCTGGTTTGCAGATGGTTGTCATCTTGATGTGTCCTCACATGACAAAGAGCAAAGGAAGAGAATATGTGTCCATGTCCTTGTTTATAAGGGCACTGATTTCATTCATGAGGGTTCTACTCTTATGTCCTAATTACTTCCCATAGATCCACCTCCAAATAGTATCACATTGCGGTTTAAAACGTCACCATATGAATTTTGGGGTGACATATTCAGTCAATAATAATACTCAACTAGGTTCAAGGTGAAGAGCATTGGAGTGGTTGTAGTTCTTGCATCTGAGGCTCCTGGAGTTTAGGTACCCTCATGATAGCTCACATTTGTCTTTAATAATTATCAAGAACATTACCTGCATTCTTACTTAGTAGTTTATATAACACATGGCATGAACTGCAGATACGCAAGTGCTTGTGACTTGTAACTCCTTGGAGTTGCTTTTCTTTCTGTATATTTCAGAAAGAAAACTGGTTGTCTTTCTCATTTATTTTCTTTCTGTATATTTCAGAAAGAATAGCTGGTTGTCTTTCTCATTCATTTTTCTGAGAGGTTCTAAAAAGTTATTTTTTAAAGGTTATCTGGCTTTTCTTGTATGAGTGGGATTGACACACTTCACTTTCTAGTGTTTTCCCATCTAAAGCAGAAGCCAGAAGTCATCCCCTTTATTTTAATTTACAGTATTCCATTTTCTCATTCATTATTTTGGTCAACATTATTGAACAGACACTTTTACAGAGCCTATGTTAATTTCAGACATTATACAAAAACAAATATAAACATTGTCAGGATGATACACAACTATTCCTCACTCTTAATATTTCCTTTCATTTGGAAGGTATTCCATTAGAAGAATACTTCTCATGTCTCCCTTCCACCCTTCTCCTCTATAGAAAGATGAATGATATTGTATGAGTGACTCTGAGAATAGGCCTGGCAATATGTAGCCTGGTCCAATTCTTTTTCTCTAATGGTGGAAGACCGGTTATTGGGAGCCCATATATAGCTCTTATCCTTCATAGCACAAAGTTTATATAAACCACCTGCACATGGTCATGTGTGAAATGATCTAGCACTACCTATAACTGGCTGGGTAAGTTGTCTATGGGATTTGGTATTAGGAAACCTGCCGCTGCCACTCACTTATGTCACATTCCCTTATACAAACCTTAATGCTAATAAAGTTTCTAGTTTGAAACGTGTATGCCTTTTTATTTATTAGCTACCTCAGATAGAGTTCTAACAAACATGGATAGAAAAATATATGGCTGTAAGCTCCTTTAAATCAGAAGCAGCCAACAGCTGTATGACCGTCACTAATATTTCCTGGTTAACATGTCACCTTGCTAAGAATGTAATGCAGTATCTAAATGTGTTCTCACAATAATGGTATGAGGTTGGTATTGGTATGAATATTTTTCTTATGTTATATTATGGCCACTTGTCTAAGTATTGCAGAGCACATCTCATGATGGTTACCTTTTAAAAACCCGGCCTCACAGGACTTTAACCGGATCAGTTCTGTTCATTCCCTTCCACTCCACTTCAGCTTTTCATAATTGGTTTCTTTATCTATTGCTGTATAACTCGTTACCTAACAATACGGTGGCTTGAAACACCACTTACTTACTTACAGTTTCTGTGCATCAAAAATCTGAGGGAAGCTTCACCCGCTGCCTCTTGCTCAGGGTCTTACACAGGCTGTGGCTGCCCTGGCAGCGGGGGTGCTGTCATCTCTAGGTTTTACTGGGGGAGGACCTGCTTTCAAGCTCTTACATGGATGTTGGCAGGCCTCAAATCTTTGTTCACTTCTGTTCTGACATACCAGTCGATTACTTCCTGGGCTTCTCCAGAGGGCAGTTTACAGCATGATGGCTTGCTCCTGAAACAGAGGTGTGGGGGAAGGGAGGGAGAGAGTAAATAATATAGGAGAAATATCGTCTCTGTTGCGATGTTCTATTCATGAACAGCAAATCACTAGGTTAAACCCACACTCGAGGGAAGAGATTACACGAAGACATGAGAACTGTGGAGTGCGAAACATGCAGTGGGAGACTTAAAATCAACAACCACAACTATATTAAGACCTGGCTATATTGTTAATCACTCTACCACTGACATTTTAAACCTAATACGTCACTCTTTGAATTCAACCACTTATCCTTTCCATTATCCTATATATTGACTGCTATCAGCTGATTCAACAGCGTTACTCAGACATCTAGTGCTTTCACTCTTCTTCTTCAACTATCTTTTTTATCTTCTTTTTTTTTCTAAGCTCAATGTCAACATTTTTATGGAGTATAGTCATTATATAGTCAAAAGCCCCAAATCTTGTCTTACCAAACATCAATTTTCTTAATGGAGTTCCTGGGGTTAATATAGGCAAGGAAAAGTGAGTGTACAAACACATAAAATACCATTTTATTATTATATATGTGATTAATCAATTCGCTAATGCGTAGCTATGGGAAAACTGGGTTAGAATGTTGATCATGAGCCATAATAAGGTCCAGAAAGCACAACTTACCTATAAAACTCCAAAGAGCTCATGGATTTTTAACCATTAACCTTTAACCTTGCTCCAGATGTTATTGTAGAATGAACAATGTGATGGATTATATCACTCAGTTGGAAAGACTCTTAGAAAAAGGAAAAATACTATTACTAACCAACTCCATAATAAGTTTTTTTACAATCCCAACATAGGCTTTTAAAAATATATTTTCTAATGCTTTCATCCTCACCTTTAACCTTCTCAGAACCAGGAGACAACCTTGTTCCTATAACACAGAGGTTTTTAAGCAGGTAGCCCATTGATTTAATCACTCACATATCAATTTCTTTACTGTGTATCTATCCTGATTTCTTCATTTTGCCTTCTCCAAAGAGATAAACTTCCTATGCAAAGCAAATTTATGTCCCTGTACTGTTGAGATTAACCCTACCTGTCATTTTTGCAAAAGAAATGCATAGATTTTCTAGTCTCTATTGTGTATCTTTTCCTTTTCAATTGGTTTCTTTACCTGAGCACATAAATGAGTTTACATTTTTAACACCTTAAAAAATAATTTTGCCATAACTTCACAATTATTTTTCTTTTTATACCTGTGCTTTAAAAATAGAAACCTTTGCTCCCAGTACACATTTTTTATTTCCCATTTACTAACATATTTTAATGTGGCTTCTGTACTCAAACTTTCTACTAAAACTTTCCTCACTAAAGTTGTCAATGATTTTTACCACCATGTCCATTAAGCACTCTTCAATCCTTATCTTATTTAAACTCTTAATAGTATTTGACATTTTTGATCACCCTATTTTTTCCTTGAAATTCTTCATAAGCTTTACTAAGATCTTTATGTTGGCTCAGGCAGACATCAGTTTATACTTGCACTGAAAAATGCTCAAGGTAAAACCAATTCAGCCATGCTATATGAAACAGTACTTTGTGAGCTCATTCTCAAGTCAACTGTGCAGTAAAGTAAATTCAAAACCATTTTCTGAGGTTAATTTTGACTGCCCTGCCTGGAGGCATTGCCAGACCTTATCTCTGAGGAGAGATTGAGGATGTTCTTCAATTCAGATGCTTTCATTCTGAGTCTGTTCAGCGTTTGTAGAAAGGTATTAGTCCTCCTCCACTGAATACATGTTCAATGAATGCCTTATAATAGTTTTCAAGCAAATGTTTGCCAGGGAGAATAATCATGTGTCTAACTTCTCTGAAGATGTATCAAAATATCAACTTGGAGAAATGATATTGAAGAAATATTGATTGACACATAGTGCAAATTATACCCTGTTTTAGAAATACTAATACAACACACACTAATCCTTCCCAAAAAGAGAGATCATATGTACATTACATTTGTTGATCCCATATAAACTTGGTATATGTGTAGAAGACAATAAAGTGATTAAGAACTTATAGTTTGGAGTGAGACAGCTCTGGTTTTGGATTCAGTTCAGTGATGTCTGAATTAGGTAATCATGTAAAATACTATGAACTATGTAAAATAGTTTATTGTAAAAAAAAAAAAAAACAACAGTTCATTGTAAAAAAAAAACAATGAACTATTGATATATGCCAGGATGAATATATATAACCAGGATGAATCTTCAGAGATATAGTGAGAGAAAAGAAAAAAGAAAAAAAAAAAAAAGAAAAAATATCCCAAAGGCAGATACTGTATAATTCCATTTACATAACATTCTTGAAATGATAAAATAATAAAAATTAAAAATAGAGTAGTGGTTATCAAAGGTGAACAGGGTGTGGGTTTGGGAAAGAAGTGGGTGAATTATATAGAGGCAAAATGAGCACTCCTTGTGGTGAGGGACATGTTTTGTGTCTTGACAGTATCAATGTCGAAATCCTGGTTGTAGTATTTAACTACAGTTCTGCAAAGCATTAACATTGGAGGGCCTTGGTAATGGATTCATGAGATCTCTCTGTTTTACTTTTGCAACTACCTGTGAATCTTCAATGGTCATAAAATAAAAAGATCAATGAGAAAAGGAAAAAAAAATACACAGCCGTGTGTCTGTCACAAAATTGCAGTATGATCCATAACACCCTTAATATCTAGAAACATAGAGATGTTATTGGCAATTTACATGCATAGTCAAAAATCAAGCCAGGATGACTTGTTTCAGTTCTTGGTAAATGTCTTGAGTGTTTTAGATTAACAGGGACTTATTCAGAAATGGAAAACGGGGGTGAAAATGACTTGAAACTGATATGCTAAGTTAACAGTTATCTTCAAATAGTTGAAAATTTATAGAGACATATTTTCTTTTGTCCTTAGAGTAAAATTAGAAGCAGTAATTGTACATGTATTAGGGGAACTTACTCATATTTCATTCTTGAATTAGGAAGTACTACTTACAGTATTTAACAGTTATTAATTGATTTGTGCCCGGTGATATTGTAAGCACTTAACATATAATTAATTTCATCCTGCAGACGATATAATGTGGTCATTACTAATACCATCTACACTTTACAGATGAGGAATACAGAACTTAAATTTCCTAAGTTTACCTACACAGCAGTTAATCGGAGCCAGCTTTTAAATCAAAGACAGTTTGACTCCAAAGTTTTTGCTGTTAACCATTGGATTATACTTTATTTAGTATCCAGCTACAATGCAATGGAACTAGAAATATATAACTAGAGGTGATTTCTATGTTCATAAATAAGTAAGAATTAAATAACATTCCTAAATTACTAATGACTCAAAGAAGAAATAACATGATAAATTAGAAAATGCCTTGAAATGAGTTAAATGAAAAAAAGGAACATACCAAAAGTTCTGGAGATGAAGTTGGTGCAGTCCATAGACGTAAATTTGTACCTCTACGTGTGTATATTAAAAAGAAGGGAAATCACAAATCAATAACCTAACTTTCCAACCTAAGAAACTATGATAAAGATGAAACTAGATTCAAAGCAAGCAGGGAGAGGAAAATAATAAAGATTACAGTGAAATAAAACAAAATTAAGAATAGAAAATGATAGAGAAAATCAATGAAATCAAGAGTTGTTCCTTTGGATACATCAACAACTTGACAAACCTTTAGCTAGACTGACAAGAAAAAAAAGAGAGAAGACATATTCGTAAAGTCAAAAAAGATAGAAGGAAGTTAATTTCCAACTTCATCAAAATAAGTAGTCTTATAAGGGAATAAAATGAACAATTTTATGTCAACTAGTTAGATAACCAAGAACAAATGGATAAATTGCTGGAAGATAGAACACCCAAGCTTTTTTAAGAAGACGTAGAAACTCTGAATAGACCTCTAACTATTAATGACATTAAATTAGTAATCAAACATGTTCCCACAATGCAGAACCCAACCCAGGCTTCACTACTGATTCCTACCAAACATTTAGAAAGGCATTAACACAAATCCTTGACAAATTAAAGAAAAAAAAAGAAAAGAAAAGAAAAGAAAGAAGCAAAAAAAAAAAAAAAAAAAAAGGAAATGAAGAAGAGGATCATTTCCAAACTCATTAATTAAGGCCAGTATTATCCTGATAACAAATCAGACAAAGACATCACAAGGAAAACAAACTACACACCAACATCTCTTATGAATGTAGTTGCAAAAATCCTTTAAAATACTAACAAACAGAATGTAGCAGCATGTACAAAGATTACACACCATGACCAGTTATGTTTTATCCTTAAATGAAAGATGGTTTGACATGAAAATCAATCACTGTAACACATCATATTAATAGTATAAATACCAAAACCCCTGGATCATCTCAGTAGATACAAGGAAAGCATTTAACAAAATTGAAAACCATTTCATAATTTTAAAAAAAACAAACAGAAAAGTCTATGAACAAAGGAGAAGTTCTTTAACTTAATAAATGTCATTTATGGAAAAAAAATCACAGAGCTAAAATCGTATTTAATGGTGAAATAATTAAAGGTTCCTCTTAAGATCAGGGAGAAAACAGACATGTCTCCTCTCATCACTTGTATTCAACATTGAACTGAATGAAACTTCTAGCCAGGGCAAGTATGTAAGAAAAAAGAAATCTGAAAATCATCCCTATTGGAAACTAAGAAATAAAACAATTTCTTTTACCAATCACATAGTAAAATATAGAAAAAGTCATAAATAATTCACACACATATTTTAGAGCTAATAAGTTTATCGATGTGTATAGTAAAGATCAATATACAAATATCACGTATATAAACTAACAACAAACAAAGACAATCTGAAATTAATAAATTAATTCCATTTACAATAGCATCAAAAACAAAACAGGAATAAATTGACCACAAAAGAGCAAGGCTGATATGAAAAGTGAAAAATATTGTTGAAAGAAATTGAAGTAGATCTAATAAATAGATTTATATCTCATGTTAATTGATTGGAGAACTTAATATTGTTAAGATGATAATACTCTAAAAAATTATGTAATACTCTGCAGTAGATCCTTACTGTAGGGAACTACAGTGGATCCCTATGATTCAATGCAATCTCCATCAAACTTCCAACCTGTTTTTTGTTTGTTTGTTTTTCACAGAAATTGACAATCTGTTCAAAATTCATATGAAAATGTGAGGGACTCAGAACAGTCAACAATCTTGAAAAATGACAACATAGTTGGAAGGCTCACACTGCATGAATTTAAAACATACTACAAAACAGCAGTAATTAAGACAGTGTGGTACTGGTATTGGATAGACATATAGATCAATGGAATAGAATTGATAGCCAATAAATAAACCCATGCACTTATGACCAATTGATTTTAACAATGGTGGCAAGAAAATTCAATGAGTAAAAAATAGCCTTTCAACAAAAAGTGCTGGGACAAGTAGATATCCACATGCGAAAAAATGAAGTTGGAACACTGCTATACACCTTGTGGAAACTAACTCAAAATAGAGCAGGGACATACATTTAAAAGCATAACTAAAAACTTAGAAAAGAACATCGGCATACATCTTGTGACCTTCAATTATGCAATGATTTTTTGAATATGGAACCAAAAGCACAAACAGCAAAAGGAAAAAAATAAATAACTGGACTTCATTAAAATTTAAATAAACACATTTTTGTTTCAAAGACACTATTAAAAAGTGAAAAGACAACCTGTGGATTGAAATATAAAAAAAAGTCACATCTTAAAACACTGTATTAAAACTGTAGTTTATCTAGGATAAATAGAATATTTTAAATGCTTCTCGGGGAGAAAGATAGACTGCCTACAAAGGAATATCAATAAGTTTGACAATAGATATTTCATCAGCAAAACTATATGCCAGGGGGATATAAATTGATATATCCAAAGTACAAAGGAAAAAATAACATTAAACCTAGAATTTTATGGCCAAGTAAAGTTTAGTGTTAGTTTTTTGTTTGTCTCTTTCCAAGTGTAAGGATGAAATAAATATATTTTCAAAGAATAAGAAATTTAACCACCTCTGGGCCTCACTAAAACAACTGGTAAGGAGTAACTTCAACCAGGAAAATGAGAAAACATGAGCATATAGGGAGTAGTGAGCTGGAGGGGAAACTGTGAGCCGACATACTGGTAAAATACACTTTAAGTATAAATATACCTACTGATTATTTTTAAATTATTTTTTACAAAATAAAGTTTATTCAATATTGATATAGGCAGTGGAACAAATTTGAAGTCTATTTCTAATATTCTAACATCCTTGTCACATTAGGAAGAGAAGAAATATCCAATAAATTTTAATTTAGAGAAAAAATGTTAAATATATTCATTAAAAATTTAAGGGTAATAATAAAAATCAAACCTGCAGAGTGGTAAATAACAAAAAATATTAACAATACCAGAGAGAGAAACAGATATTGAATAAAAACTGCAAATGATAGGCTGACATCATTCCAAATACTTTACTAATCACAATAAATATACATCGATTAACTTTTAGTGTGAGAGTTAACAGCAACTGACAAGCCAACAAGATTATTCCAGTTCTTTTATTTCAACAGAAAGAAAAATAAAATTATCCCCAAATTTTGAAAATGAAGGATGAAATCAGTTTTCGAAGTTGAATGTGGCGTGCCACCACTTGTCGGGGAACTACAGCCCTCATCAGCCTGCATGGTGCCCTGCAGGGACTGTGCTCTGGGCCCCAAAGGCATATGTGTAATGATGCCACATCAACAGGGTCTTGTAGAAATGGAACTCAAGTGTCTTGAGGCCGTAGAACACTTCCTAGTACCAAGCTCTGTTCCAGTGAAAGGGGACCCCAGAGGAGGCTACTGTGATTCCAAAGCTGTAAGCAGGTGTGGTACCCAGCCAACCAAATGGAGGCATAACTAATGAGTGGTGCCTATTTAGTGACGTTGTTGTTCCCCAGAAATGGAGGTGTCTTTGCCAGGAAGGTGAGGTTCTAGGACTGCAGCAGCTACTGCACATGCTCCTGTGTGGGCAGGCCCATTTTTCGGTAGGAGTAACTATTGGAAATACTCAGCCAGACAACAGAGTTCCCAGAATAGGCCAGCAGGTTTTCGTGATGCCATTGGGCCCGGAACCTGAAGGTGTTCGTGAGCCTCTGCAGAATGACAGTCTGAAGAAGATGCTACACAAACTGCTCCATGGGACCGGTCTTCTCCTAGGCCACAGCCTCTGTGCCCCAGGCCCACCCACTGCCACACCCTCTTCCTGCCTCCCTGGATTTAATAGATTTTAACTTTAACACCATTTATGGAGAAAATAATAGCATGGGCTAATGATAACCATATTTAAGAAGATATGGCAATCATAATTTTATATGAACGTAGAAGCATATATGAAGCATGAATGAAAATAATCAAAAAGAGAAATTGACACATCCATGGTCATATTGGGAAATATTAAGCAGTTCTTGTAACTACTCAGAGAGCTCACAGAAAAACAATCTGCAAACATATAGAAAGTGTGGAGAACAAAATCAACTTTGATATAATAGGTAGATTCCTGCATCTATAAAGAGATAGTCCACATCTATACATAGCATACTAGGACGTTTATTAAAGTAGACCAAGTACCAGTCCATGGAGATGGCTCCAAAAAAGGTTCAAAACTGCATGTGCATAATACTGATTATGTTATATTGGATATCAACAATATAAAAATAGTCTGTAAGGGGTTTTATGAAGACAGTATACGGAACACATCTCCTTTTTGATTACTATCTTCAATTCTCTAGCAGCTCTAAATAAAAGAGCGTCTGGATCACATTTTAGTAGAGTGCAAGTGAGGCCTCATACTTAGGTGACAGCTTGTAGATGAAACTAGGACCAGCTCCGGACTCCACTGTTAGGAAAGTAGGAAATATCCTATGGCTAATTATCTCTATCTTTATTTCTATCTCTATATCTATCTATACGTCTACATCTATATGAATATCTATATACATATCCATATCTATATCTGTCATACATTATTTTAATTTCCTAAAGAAAGTTAATGTTATGTGGATATAATTATTAATTACTCTGAATGTTCTGCTCTATCTCTCTTAAGAGTACTTCATTCCCTCCAAGTCAAGAGGTCTCATTGCACAAAATCAAATGTCAAGAAAATACATATCATTTACAAATGCAGTCCTTATTTTGAGGGACTTCATTTGTTCAGAAAACAGAATTTTAAAATAATTTATGTGTGCTATTTTTAAATATACAATTTAAGTAGTGTATGTGTTTACAGTGGCATCCATTGATACATAATAATGTTATAGTCTCATCAAAGATTATTAACCCATGCTTAATTTCTCAGCCTATTTGTGACATAATTTTGTCCATTGACAGATATAGACATACACCCAAATTTCCTTAATTCAGGAATATTTCTTGAATTAAGCAAGTATTTCCTAAGAGTACTTTCTTGTTCAAAATACAGTAATTGAAAGAATATCCCATGTATAACAGATTATATAAAAATTAAATATAAAGGGTTATTTTCTTTATCTATATTTCCTGATTTATCCATCTATCTATATCTATATCTATAAATATGTTTATATTGATATGTGTATATATATATATATATATTATGTTATATGTTACACATTATCTATAAATCAGGAAAATATCTTGCCTCATATTTCAGGCACAAGTGATTTTGTTTAATAGTAATAGCATTAAATTACTTTCATATTTTTTCACATTTTTATTATTAGTTTGAGGTGTACAAAACAACATAATGATTAGACCTTTACACACCTCACAAAGTGATAACCCCAACAAGTCTACTACCCATCTGACACCATACATAGCTATCATAATACCATCGACTATATACCTTATATTATACTTTACATTCTGTAACTATATTTTTTCAATTACAGTTGACATTCAATATAATTTTATGTTAGTTTCAGGTGTACAGCATAGTGGTTAGACATTTATATAATTTATGAAGTGATCCCCCCAATAAATCTAGTACCCATCTGATACTATACATAGTTTTTACAATGTCATTGATTATATTTCTCATATTGTATTTCACATCCCTGTGACTATTTTGTGACTACCTATTTATACTTCCTAATACCTTCTCCTTTCTCACCAATGCGCTCCAAACCCCCTCCGTTCTAGCAACCATCAGTTTGTTCTCTTCATCTATGAGTCAATTTCTGTTTTGTTTGTTCATTTATTCTGTTCGTTAGATTCCACATATAAATGAGATCATATGGTATTTGTCTTTTTCAGTCTGACTTATTGCACTTCGCATAATGCCCTTTCGGTCCATCCATATTGTTGCAAATGGTAAGATTTTATTTGTTTTTATGGCAGAGTAATTCTCCATTGTATACATGTACCACAATTTCTCAATTAATGGGTATTTCAGTCGTTCTCATATCTTGGCTATTGTGAATAACACAGCAATAAACATGGTGGTGTATATATCTTTTAAAATTAGTGTTTTGGATTTCTTTAGATAAATATCCAGGAATGGAATTGCTGGGTCATAAGGTAGTTTTATTTTTAATTGTTTGAGGAACCTCCATTTTGAGTTTATTCTTGTATACGGCAAAAGAAGGTGGTTTCATTTTTTGCATGTAGCTGTCTAGTTTTCCCAGTACCATTTATTAGACTGTCTTTAGCCCAATGTAAATTCTTCCTGCTTTTGTCATACATTAAATGAACATATAGACATGGATTTATTTCTGCATTCTCTATTCTGTTCTGTTGATCTGTATCTGCTTTTATTTCAATTCCATGCTGTTTTGATTACTATGGCCTTATAGTATAGTTTGATATCAGGTGGCATGATACCTTCAGTATTCTTTCACAGAATTTCCATGACTACTCAAGGTCTTTTATAGTTCCATATAAATTTTAGGATCATTTCTTTAGTTCTATGAAAAATGCCATTGGTATTTTGATAGGGATTGCTTTAACTCTATATATTCCTTTGGGTAGAATAGATATTTTAAATATATTAATTCTTCCTATCCATGAGTATGGTATATGTTTCCATTTACTTTTATCTTCTTTAATTTCTCTCTTCAATGTCTTATAATTTCCTGAATACTGGTCTTTTAATTCCTTGGTTGAATTTATTCCTACTATTTCATTTTATTTGTTTTTGATGCAATTATAAATGTTTTTTGTTTTGTTTTGTTTTGTTTTTCTTAATTTCTCTTTTGATAGTTTTTTACTGGTATATAAAAATGCAACCAATTTCTTAATGTTAATTTTGTATCCTGCTACTTTACTGAATTCATTTATCAGTTCTAATAGTTTTTTGGTGGAATCTTTGGGGTTCTCTATACATAGTATCATGTCATCTGGAAATAATGACAGTTTTACTTCTTCTTTTCCAATTTGGATGCCTTTTATTTATTTATTTATTTATTTATTTATTTATTTATTTATTTATTTATTTATTTATTTTTGCCTGATTGCTGTGGCTAGGACTTCCAGTACAATAGTGAATAATATGGTGAAGGTGGACATCCTTGCCATGTTCTACATCTTAAGGAGAATTCTTTTAGCTTTTCCCCATTGAGTATATTAGCTTTGGGTTTGTCATATATGGTCTTTATTATGAGTGGTGATATATATTCCCTCTGTTCTCACTTTTCTGAGGGTTTTTTGGTTTTATTTATTTATCATAAATGGATGCTGGATTCTGTCAGACACTTTTTCTACATCTACTGATATGACCATATGATTTTTTAATTTTGTTTATGTGGTGTATCCCATTAATTGATTTGCAGATATTGAATCAACCTTTCATACCAGGAATGAATCCCACTTGATCCTGGTGTATGATATGTTTAATGTATTGCTGAATTCAGTTTGCTAATGTTTTATTGAATATTTTTGCATCTATGTTCATCATGTATATTGACCTATAGTTTTCTTTATTTATAATGTCTTTGTTTTCTTTTGGAATCAGCGGAATGGTGGCCTCATAAACTGAGCTTGGGAGCTTTCCCTACTCCTGGATTTTTGGAAGAGTTTGAAGAGAATAGGTGTTAATTGTTTTTTGAAAGTTTGGTAATTCACCTGTGAAGCTGTCTGGCCCAGGTCTTTTTTTCTGTTGGGAGATGGTTGATTACTGATTCAATTTTATTGGTAGCAGTCAGTCTAGTCAGATTTTCTGTCTTCTTGATTCAGCTTTGGAAGATTATATACTTCTATGAATTTATCCATTTCTTCCAAAGTGTCCAATTTGTTGGTATATACTACTTGGATGTAGTATTTTTTTATTTTTTATTTTTTGGTATTTCTGTGGTGTCTATGGTCACTTCTCTTTCATTTCTGATTTTATTATTTGTATCCTCTCTTTTTTTTCTTGACCTCTGGTTAAAGATGTTTTCAATTGTGTTTATCTTTTTGAAGAATCAGCTCTTTGTTTCATTGATTTTTTTTTTTGCATTTTTTTTGCCTCTATTTTGTTTATTTCCGCTCTGATCTTTATATTTCCTTCCTTGTACTCAAAATGGGCTTCGTTTGCTGTTCTTTTTTCAATTTCTGTAGGTGTAAAGTGAGACTATTTATTTGAGAATTTTCTTTTTTCTTTATGTAGACCTGCATTGCTATAAATTTCCCTCTTAGGACTGCTTTCTTTGTGTCCCATAGATTTTAGGTCATGTTTGCATTTTTGTTTGTCTTAAGGTATGTTTTGATTTTTTCCTGATCTTGTTGTTGACACATTCATTATTTAGTAACATGTAATTTAGCCTCCATGAGTTTGTATGTTTTTCAGTTTTTTTCTTTCTTGGAATTGATTTCTAATTTGATACCATTGTGGTCAGAGAAGACACTTGATAAAATTTCAATCTCCTCAAATTTATAGAGACTTGTTTTATGGCCTAGTATGTGATCAATGTTGGAAAATCTTCTAGTGCATTTGAAAAGAAGACATATTCTGCTGCTTTAGGATGCAATTCTTTAACAATATCAATTAAATCCACCTCAGCTAGAGGGTCATTTAAGGCTGCTGTTTCCTTTTTGATTTTCTGTCTTGAAGATCTGTTTAGTGATGTCAGTGTGGTGTTAATGTCTTCTACTATAATTGTGTTACTTTCAATCTCTGCCTTTATGTTGGTCAATATTTGTTTTTTTATATTTAAGTGTTCCTCTGTTGTGTGCTTAGATGTTTACTAAAGTTATATTCTCTTGTTGGAATGATCCCTTTATCATTACTATGTAATTACTATGTCCTCCTTTGTCGCTTAATATGGTCTTCACTTTAAAGTCTATTTTATCTGATATAAGTATTGATACCCAGCTTTTTTCTTGTTTTCATTCATGTGAAATATCTTATTCTGTCCCTTTCAGTCTATATGTGTCTTTTGATTGGAGGTGTAGACAGCATATTCATGAGTCTTCTTTTCTTATCCCTTCAGCTACCCTATGTCTTTTGATTGGAGCACTTAATCCATTTACATTTAAAGTGATTATTGATAGGTACGTAGTTGTTGCTATTTTGTCATTCAAATTTCTTTTTTAAATCTTTTTTGTTTACTTGTTCTCCCTCTTCTTCTTCTTAAAGAAGCCCTTTCAACATTTCTTGTAATACAGGCTTGGTGGTAATGAATCCTTTTGCTTTTTCTTGTCTGGGAAGCTCCCTCTGTTATCTCTCTTTCAATTTTAAATGATAGCCTCATTATGTAGAGGAGTGTTGGTTGCAGGCCCTTGTTTTTCATCATTGAATATTTCCTACTACTCCCTTTTGTCCTACAAAGTTTCCATTGAGAAATCATCTGAAAATCTTATGGGAGTTCCCTTGTAAGTAACTAGTTGTCTTTCTCTTGTGGCTTTTGAGGATTCTCTCTTTCTCTTTAACCTTTGCACTTTTAATTATAATGTGTCTTGGTGGGATCCTTTTTGGATTCATCTTTTTTGGGACTCTGTGCTTTCTTGTCTTATATGTCTATTTCCTTCAGCAGGTTATGGAAGTTTTCAGTCATTATTTCTACAAATAGGTTCTCAATCCCTTCCTCCCTCTTTTCTCTTTTTGGTAGTCCTATGGAGTGAATGTTGTTACACTTGATGCTGCCCCAAAAGTCCCTTAAACTATCTTTTTTTTTCCTTTTTTCTTATTGTTGTTGCAACTGTGTTTTTTATGCTACCATGTCTTCTAAATTGCTGATTTCATCCTCTTCTTCATCTAATCTTTTGTTGCTTCCCTCTAGTATACTCTTCATTTCAGTTATGATAGTCTTTATTTATGACTGGTCCTTTTTTTTTATGATATCCATGTCCTTCTTTATGTTTACTATCTCTTTGTTGACATTCTCACTAGGTTTCTTAAGCATTTCTATAACCAGTGTTTTAAACTCTGTCTCTAGTAGGTTGGCTGCTCCATTTCATTTAGTTCTTCTTGTGGAAGTTCCTCCTGTTCTTTTATTTGGGACATGTTTCTTTGTTTCCTCATTCTGGATGCCTCTCTGTGTTTGCCTACAAAGTTTCCATTGAGAAATCATCTGAAAATCTTATGGGAGTTCCCTTGTAAGTAACTAGTTGTCTTTCTCTTGTGGCTTTTGAGGATTCTCTCTTTCTCTTTAACCTTTGCACTTTTAATTATAATGTGTATTAGGTAGATCTCCTATGTCTCAGTTTTTGCAAGGTGGCCTTATGTAATATGTGTCCTGTGTGATCCAATGACACAGTCTCCCTGATCACCTGTGTGTGTATTCAGGGAGTGTCTCTTGTATATGTTGTGTGTATTCTCCTGTTGTAGTTGAGCCTTGATTGGTTTTGGCACATCAGTGGGTGGGTTTGCTTTCCATGTGACTGGCTGTGTGAGTTGGCTATACCCACAGAGTATGAGTTGCTGTGTAGGGGCTGACCCCTCAGAGGGGGATTCACCCCAATGGGCTCTTATGCCTGTTGAGACCATCATTTGGGTGTCCTGCTTGTTGGGCTAACTGGGTAGTGCTCTGGTGTGGTCTAAAGATGACCTCTGTGTATGTTGTTTCTGGTGTCTCTTGGGAGGAGCTTCTGTGCTGGACAATTTCAGTCTTGCCTATGACCGGTCTGGGGCTACCTGACAGGGGCCACAAAGCTATATTTGGTTGGCTGCTGTCTGTGTTGGACCTGGAGGCATGTGAGGGTGGCTTTGCTGTGAACTGAGGCCAGCTGCCATGAGTATTGGGCTTGTGGCAATCTAGCAAAAGTCCCAGGACCCATCTAGGCCTGTTTTGACCTGCTAGTTGCCCATAAAACTCAGCCACCGAAAAAGCCTTTGTTGACGCATAGACTGGGCTGGCTGACCCAGTGTTGAGAATGTCCCTGGATATGCAGCACTAGCTGGTTGGGTTGGGGTTCCAGGGAGTCACGGGGTATGGGCTCTGTTTTTCACAAAATTAATGCAGATTCAGTTCTTACCAGTGTCAGCCTGTGACCACTTTGCAAAACTCCCTGAAACACTGAAGCCAGCCACCACTTGTCTTAGGCCCACAGATGCCCAAGAACTACTCAAGAGAAGCTATGGCTCAAGCTGTGGCTGACTGTCTGCTACTGAAAGTTCAAAAGGGCTCTGGGCCACCTACTGCTGTAAAAGTCTTTTGCATCTTGTGGGGTGAGGCCTATCACCTGGGAGCCGAGAGTACTCTGGGTGATGCAAAACTAGCTGGGCAGGGTGAGGACCCCAGGCATTGCCAACGTGTGTGCACACACGGATTTTACCAGACCAATGCAGTCTCAGGTTTGGACCTTTTAGGGGAAGATTCAACATAGGAAAGATAGTGCCCTTCTTTCAGCTACAGGTGAAGCAGGCTCCACACAGGGACAATGATGGCTGTCCCTCCAGACCTCGCCCTGAGGCCACACAACTCAATCTTCCCCGTATGATTCTGGCATCTCTCAAGTTGCCATCCCTCCACCGGAGCCCAGGAGAGTGTTTGCAACTGAATGAGACTATGCACGGGCTCTTTAAGAGCTTGTCTTGGTTTCTAGCCAACTTCCATCTCACTGGGACAGATGGATGGAGTCCTCACTGCTTTTACTGCCTGATATTTTGGGGATTTATTTTTTTGGTACTGGATCCCTGGGCTGGGGTGCTTGGTGTGGGGCTGGGACCCCTCACTCTTCAGAAGGGACCTCCAAGTTTTCCCTCCTGGTGTTCCGCCACAAACTGTGGGTTTGGTGTCATCCTGTTTCCCATCTCTGCCCCTTCCACCACTCTCAATATGACCTCTTCTTTTTATCCTTAGTTATAGGGTTTCTCTTCAGCCAATTTTCAGATGGTTCTTGAGGTTGATTGTTTTATAATTTAGTTGTAATTTTTATGTCATCCTGGCAGGCAACACGCACAGCATTTACCTAATCTGTCATCTTGGACTGCCTCTTCCAGATATTTTATAATCAGTGAACTGTTGCCTTGGAGCATTCAACCCATTACAGCCTTGAACAACAGAGCTTCAGTGAATGTGTTTATTCTATAGAATTGATAATTCCTTGACTTAATGTGGTTGTCAAGGGTGGGGTTATGGACTTGAAATCAAGTACTGTTTAAAAGGAAACAATTTTCTTATCTGCATTAGCTCCTAGTTGTTCTTGTTCACTATACTAGAGTTTTATGAAATGGAGGGCATAATGAGGCAAGGAGGGCTGTAGGGTGGGGGAGATTTTCCCTTTCCTGCCACATGCAATAATGTAAGAAAAAGAAGAGAGAAGAAACATTGACCTGTACTAACACCTATTTCTTGAGCTCCTCTCTTTCTATAAAAGGTGGAGGTGGAGTAGTATTGGAAGATTTAAGGAAAAGGCCTAATGAAAAAAAAAGATTCCATCTTTTGTTTAATATTCTGTGCCAACCTCATCTTGAACACATCAATGAAATCTTATTTAGTCTGTTTATACATAAGGAGAGCCTCACTTTAAGTATTCTAAGTTTGCCCCCATTTTTATTTTATGTGAATAGTATTTTACTGGGAAGGGACACTTTTGATACAGGGTAGCTCTGTTGCCAAGAGCTACAGAGTAAATTTCCCTTTTCATGATTATATAGGAATCACAGTAGACCCAAGAAAGCAGGCAGAGATTATATAGACAGATATCCAGGCAGAAATTATATAGACAGATCCACGAAGTGTGCGGCAACAGTGAGAAATGATGTAGATGGTCATGTCAGGGTAAATGGACAGGCAAATTAGAACACAATGTTGTGATTTGGCATGAAATATATCAGCTAATGACATCATTGGATGATATAAGCAGATACAAACTCAGAGGAAAATCTAGCACAGTCATTCCTAACCAGAGGCTACTGAAAATACAGTGGGGTATTATTTTTACTTTACTACCACAAGGTCAAATAAGTCACATGAGTCTATTGTGTACTCAGTCTACATTGTGTGAAGTAGCCGTAGAACATATGTGGAAAATTGAAGAAAACAAAAAAAGCATTTTACCCGACAGAGACTGGATTTATTTATGGCCCTATATGAATTATTGAATGAGAATAACTTTACTAAATTTAACAAATACCTCTCTTACCATGGTGAGGACTCCTGATTGGGGGAAAAATAGTTTAGATATATAAGAATAAAGGAAGGAGGAAAAACAAAATGTGTTCTCTGTATATCTGAATATAGTGTCAATTAATTTGGGTGCCCATATAAACAATGATAAAGTGTTGATAAAATAGGGGGAGAGACTATACTAAGGAGAGGTTAGAAAATCTCTCTATGTAAAGATAAGGGGAAATTTTACAAAAAAAAAAAAAAACCACTTGAAAATTATTGGGTGAACAGGGATTCATCAGATGCCTCCAATTGTGGAGAACATATTATAATGAGGCTGTGCAATGGTACTGCATTACGACATATTTTAGTTTGTTTTTGAAACAAGAAGTTTTAGATTCATTAAAGTTTGAGGTGCAAATGGAGGCATGAAGGAAAGGTTAGACTATCGAAATAGAAAGAATTAGGTCACGAATGATCCACTTAAATGTTTTACAAAAGAAAAAGCTGTAGTTTATTTTGTGTTTTGGTTTGATCACTCTCCCATTAGTATATAAAACCAATGCGAAGAGGTAAAATACATTGAACAGAGAAATTACTTGGGAAGTATCTGTAGTAGTCCTGGAGATCTAAGATGAGGACCTGCATAAAGTAAGTAATTGAGTCTAACAATGTTTAGGTGAAAATATATTTGAGAGGTATTCAAGACTTAACAGGATTCAGTAAATGAATTGGCTAAGCTTGTTGATAGAAAAATAAAGATCTGGACCATTACTTAAATCTGAGTTTTCCTGATTGGGTGCAAATTGGTGCCATTGCGTGAAGTTATTAAAACTAGGAGTGAAGTGGGTAGGTTCAGGATCAAGGAATGGGAAATCCACTCACTTTTTGACATGTTGAAATTTTATTATCATTAGCACACCCAAAAAAAGATATCCCACAAACATTCTGTTTGACAGCTTCAAACAAGAGTCCGAATGCACTGGTTAGTTACATATCTATCGTCTCCACTTGTTTCTAAGCTGACAGGAAATATATTTTATTAATCTTTGAAACCCTAAATGACTGAAATATCACATTATGAACTGTAGGGTCTAATGATTTCTTAATCAAAGAAATGAGTTACAATGAACTCATATTTCCTGAACTTTTGCAGCATTTTTATGTTTTCCACGTTGTACAGTTGGGAAATCTTAAGGTTTTAAATTTGCATTGAATGTTTGAATTTATGTTAAAATATTGACTGAAGTATTAATGCTTTTCCAGTTATGATCATAAAAATAAACTCATGGGAAAAAAATTAAGAAAATAAACAAAAAACAGTCTTATTTTTAGTCCTCGGCAGCGGATTGATATTCTAGACAAAAGGAATTTCCTATTTCTTAATAAATTAAAACTAACGTAACTATTTATGTGATATAGTAGAACTTAAACTTTCAAAATTTTGATTCAAATTGAATTGGCTCAAGTTAGCAATTAATACATTGAAATGATTGTTGCATCCATCTTTTCTGATTGGTTTACATTTTTTAGAAAAAGTTAGTTTCTTTTTTTATTCATTCTGATTAGCTAACAATCTTACCAGATATGGAATGCCATGGCTAATGCATCAGTATACTCAACTCAAATATTCAATATTATGTTTAATACACATAGCTTATAATATCCAATAACAACATTTTTATTGACATAAACTGAAATGTCTAGTAAAGGGGTAACAAAAGCAATAAAATGAAAGCCATCATTACATTGATTTATAAAGGGATTTATTTATCTGGTTATGATTCTGACTGAAATAATTGCATTCAACTTGTTAATAGGTCTGTGAGTTTTTTTATAGGCTGCAATTTTTTAACTGTTCCACTGACAGTTCAACATTTACAAGACTAGCATTAGTTCTGTCTTCCACTTACTGCATGAATTTCAAATTTACATTTGGCAAACAACAGGAAATTACATACAGTGCTTATTCTGAAATATAATTTAGGATATGGTGTTTATTTTTCTGTTTTTTAATAGCATCTACTGAGAAATCACTTTTATTAGGAATCCAAACAACTGGAATTTATTTCAAACTCTATAATTTTATGAGAAGCAACTGACAAGCCATCTGATACCATGAGCTATATTCATGAAAGCAAATTAGAGACTATGGTCAGTATATATCCTATATTAATAATAATACTTTTTGCAATAAGTAAGTTACTGGATGTATGTGGAACAAAGTCATGCATATTAAAGATTACTATTATTGATTGAACTATCAAAAGAAAAGGACAGATTATTTTCCTACAATGCAGGCTCTGGAGTCTAAATGCCGAGATTTGAATCATTATCATTCACTGTGATTGTAGTGTTAGATGCAGGTTATGTTACTCTACCTGTGAAAAATTTGGGACTGTGCATTATGTATGTGTTAATGTCCAGTTCCTTAGAAATATTTATTCATTTTTATAACATAAACTAATAAATATTTGATTATAATAATCCCCATTTTGCAGGAGAAGAAACTGACACAAATGTGGTTGAAGAACATGTCCAAATTTACTGGCCAGTATGGGTAGAAGCCATGTCATCAGACTAGCCAGGTCATCATAGATGCCTAGGGTATTTATTCTATTCTGAATGCTGTTCTAAATCGTTACTATAGAATAAAAAAGAAGGCAATCGAGAGATCACACAGAACTCACTAAAAGAAGTACGCGATATCTAACTTTTAAGATAATATAAGTGGAAATGAAAGTTACAGGTAACATTTCTTTACCCAAAAGACCTCACCAAAATAAGAATCAGGATTTTGGTTGATTATAAATTGAATACAGAATTATTTAGGTGCTATGTACTAGAAAATATCAGCTCATCCTGGATGGTTATTTATTGCCAATATTATTCTTGGATATGCCTAACTCTGCTGTTTCAAAAAAAAATGCATATTTACCCTTTTCTTATTGGAGTAATAATTCACAGTTACAGCTTCATTGTATTTATGTAGCCCCCTCACTTAAACATTTGTCAAAAATAAGTATACTTTTAGTATATGTATATATTATATATAAAGGAAGGTATATATATGTATATATATATGTATATATATATATACACACCTTCCTTTTAATAATTTTTCTAAACATTTTATGTCTTATTCTGGCTTAATCTCATTTTTTATATTCTTTCTTCTTTCATAGCTATTATGTATCATGAATAAATTATTTAATTTTCATAAATGACTGGTATTTACATGCATGCATATGGAAAGTAAAGAAACCAAGCAAAGTACTGAATACCTTTCAGGATATTTAAAATCTTGAATTTCAGAGTCAGATCCATGGAAAGTTCGATGAAAACATATATTAAAAATTCACGTTATAAGTCCATTAGTGGTGATATATTCACTAATATTTACCAACTACTTTCTTTAATTCTCAATGTGGATGCTTACAATCAAAGATGAATGAGACTTCTATATTTGGGACACAGAATTTAGATCCTCATAAAAGAGACGTTTTCATGATTTAATGCTTTCTCCTGAGGAGGCAGGAATAAAGGCTGTGAATCAACTCTGAAAAGAAGGGAAAATGACTGAATCTAATAAATATTATATATTTGAAGACCACAATAGAGAGTAACTCATAAAAGCAATGATGTGGATGTGGTGTGATATGAAAGGCACTGGCCCCTTCCTTCAATAAAATTAAAACGTGTACTGTCTTTACTGTTGTGGATTGCTGATTATGGAGCACTAATTGCGGATTTCTGACTCTGAACTCAGGTTTTGTTATTGGTCCTGTTAGTTGTGTTTTTCTTTTTTGCATGATGGAGTATTTTCATACCCCACTGCTTTGGCTCTGTAAATAATAATCCTTGATAGCGTGACACATTTTTCTTTCTATTTATATAGATTATATTTAGGTTTCATAAACCATGCAGAGAAGCACACATATCATAAGTTTACTTTTGATTGAACTTTTACCAAGTGCACATATCCATGTAATTAGTACTTAGATAAAGAAATAAAATATAAAGAGAACCAACAGAAACTCACTTTGCCTCTTTCAGTCACTAAGCTTTTTAAGGATACCCACTATTCTGACTTGTAGTCTTATAGATACATTTTGCCAGTTATTGGACTTTATATAAATGAAATCATACAGCATATGCTATTAATATTTTATTCTGTTTCTTTTTATTCAACATTGTGATTTTGAGATTCATCCAAACTATTTATATATGGTGTCAAATCATTCATTCTCTATACTCACTGGGCTGTCCAAAAAAACTTTCTGTAGTATCGGAACAGTTCTATATGCTGTACAGTAGCCACGATCCACATATTGTTATTGAGCACTTATGATATGGGTAGTGTAACTGTGAAACTAAATATTTAATTTTAATTTAGTTTAAATTTAACCAGTTTCATGTGCTAATGTTTACCGTGCAGGATAGCACAGAACAGAGCATACATTTGAATGCCACAATTTAATGATCCGTTCTTCTGTAGAATAACATTTGGATAGTTGCAAGTTCATACTAGTATAAATGATGTTCTCATGCAATATCTTTTATATGCCTTTGGGGGAAATGCATGTGCATTTCCATTGTGTACTTGCGCAGGAATTGTATTACAGCCGTGAGCTTCAATAGACTATGTCAAATATTTTTTTTTCATTTTTGTTGCACTAAATTGCCCTCTTGACAGCAATATATATGTATCCTAATTACTCCAGTTCCCATCAATTGTATTGTCCGTCTCTTCCATTTCACCATTTTGTAGGTGTAAAATATAGCAATTATTGTTTCTATTTCCATTTTTTATTAATAAAGGGAGCATCTCTTCATGTATAATGACAATAGCAGTCCACCACTGTTGTCTTGCTCCCCAACACCCTTAACCCATGTATAACCATAAGGAAAATATCATAAAAGTACCAACTGAAAGACGTTCTACAAATTACCTGAGCCAGGACTTCTCAAAACTGTGAAGGATAGAAAAAGCAAGAAAAGTTTAAAAATCTGTCACAGTCAATAGTTGCTTAAACAACATGACTACTAGATGTAATGTGGTATGCCGGATGGAATCTTAAAATAGAATAAAGTACATTGGGTGTAAACTAAGGAATTCTTAATAAAGTATGCACTTTAGTTAATAATGATGTATCATACTGGCTCAGTAATTGCAACAAACAGACCATGCTGTAAGATACCAATAATAGAGAAATCTCAGTTTAGTGGTATATAGGAATTCTCAGTAATATCTTTGCAATTTTTATCTAAATCTTCAATTATCTTAAAATGAAAAGTTTATTCAGAAAAATAGACCTAGAATGCATTTTTGCTATATTTCCACTCTTCTGCTAAGAAATATATTTATCAATTTCAGTTAAATAGAAATTTAAATTTTTATATCTACACGTGCTTAAAATAAATAAATTAAATATTCCAAAAACGTAGTGTAAAAGGTCACTAAATTCTCAAAGGTACTTTTTTAGACTCTGAAAGAGAGGTTAAAAGGAACATAGATTGCTAAACTGCCTTACTGCACTGATACTCCATGATTGACTTACTGTGACAAACAGTAAATTAGATTTTTTTTAAAGACCACAATGCCACAGTGACTAGTATTTCTGCCCCACGCATCTGTAGGTAACAGAAGCCTGTATATGTCTCTTGTTTTTTTTTTTTTTTTTTTTTTTTTTTTTTTTTTTTAGGAAAGACACATCACTTTTATTTTATCAACACAAGAGATTAATTTCAGCACAGCTGATCTCCATGAATATATTTCCCTTCAGACATTGCCAAGGTCAATGGAATTTTGACTTGTCTGGTGCATTTGCATTGGATACAATGCGTAAGCCTTTCTAAAGCAAATATAACTCACAATCTATCAAGTTTGCTTTTCAAAGTTCAAGTTGAATATTTCTATCTCAGCCTTTATATGTTCTGCTGGTTATTTCTCCTTGTCATATTCCTTGGCTTCTTTTAATGTACCTAAGACTTCAGGCTATATCGATTAAGATTTTTTTTTAGTGAATGTTAAAATAAGAAGCAAAAATTATTGGATTTAGGTGGTACCTATGCATGTGCACTGAGCTTCCAAGATGAAGTTCAGGTTTATGTTTATTTTAATTAGAATTATACTCTAATGAATAAATGTTTTGTGTCCTTTTGTGGAAGAATGAGTAATTTGGTAGCCTTTGTAGAACATGTAATTTATGTAATTGGTCTGTGTATATTTTTAAATGGGTGGCTTCAAGCAGTATAAAAAGTATAACAATGAAATATGGTAGTATGCACAGCTGAAAATAATAATATTGAACTTGTATATTTTGCATCATTTGACTTTAAATTTGTAAGCTTTAGACATTTACCTTCACATATTCAATACATTTGAAAATGCCTTGAAGTTTTAGTGATTTATGATTTATTTCAATGAGGGGTTCCACTGAAGCTGCTCCTCTAAACTTCCAGACTTTCATACACCCAGTTAAACAAAACAATCCTGCACTTTGACATATAAAAGTCCTGTTGTATATTTCAAGGGTAAAATAAGACCAATTCCATCTGTGCTGGTATATTAATAAATGAATATTACTTTATTCTCAGTGAAAAAACTTTCCTCTTTTTCAATACATGCACTTCTTCTCTTTCTCAGTGTATAACGTAAACATTTTACAATGGGCTTTGGGAATGATGATCTACAATGATATAAATGTGAGATTTTAAAAATGGGAATTTCAAACATTGAAGGAGAAAATAATGTTACAGAAGCTAATTAGGGAAATTATTTGGTTATCTCATGGTTTCTTTCAAAACATCTATTTCTCCTCTCCTTTACTTGGTAATAGAACCCTTCATTTAGTGTGGGATTTCGTCTTGCCTCACATAAAGTGTTCTACAAATGAGGCTTTGGACATAAGAAATACAGCAGTAGCATTCTGAAGCATGTTTATGTGTACCATGCCCCTTGGAAGTGAGTTTTTGTTGAGAAAAGGGTATGTGACCCAAACTGAGAATATCAGATTTATTTTAATGCAATGAAAGAGACTCAGAAAAAGATGACACTTCCTTTAAAGTTAATTGACAGGAAGATACCTTTAAGCCTAGATCTTCTGCTATTATTGTGCCACCATCTAGAGAAATCTCTCAAGAGAAGGGAATCTGCACATATATGGAAATAGCCAAAAGACAGACAGATATATTCCTGAAGAATATTTTTTTCTTCAGGAAATTTTTCAATGCTCCTATAAAGCTTTGCCTAAAGCTATTTGTAGCTTGATCCCCCCCAGTTAGATTTTGAACATATTTGATTTGGATTCTTGTCACTTTCACTGAAAAATAACTGACTAATACCTGAAAGCATGCATACAGCTACATTTTCTGACCTGTGGTGAAAACATCGCATGTAAGACTATGCCAATTTGTACACACAAATTAGGAAAAGAGAGCCTGCAATGCTTTTGAGTAAAATTATAATACAAAACATCTCACTAAATAGACAACTGACCACCTTAAGCTTTTTATGAAGTTACAACTACTAGAATAATAACTTCTAGGATATAGTGACAATAGCAACTTTGAAAAATCAGAATTGTTTAAAAACTAAGAGACCCCGTCACCAGTGTATATATAGTGTCCTTTGAATACTTTTGTATTGGAAAACACTATTTGTTTTTTGTGGGATATAATTAAGAAATTAAAATGTATACATGCCAAATCAGTAAAATCTAAATGGGCAAAGTTGACGAATTTTGTGATTAATCTGCATTTAGTCCCATTTGTCATCCAATACAGTTACAGCTCCATTATTTTGCTGTCAAGTTTTAATGTTATATTTTTATGTCAGGGACTCCTTATTTCTTTTCACTGGTACAATTCTGAATTTCACAATTAGAGAAGTGCATTTCCTAATATATAATTAAGCTTAATTAAAATGTGTGAATGTCCTTATTAAAGGAAGAAAACATTGGAATTAGTTTAAGTAATGTGCCAATCTGATACAGAAATCAAACTCATAGTTTTGAAATTTTAGCACATTATTTTTTGTGGAATATTTCAGTGAGTCAAATAATTTCATGTGATATATAAGCGTAATAGTGTTGGAAACTGCAGTGTGCTGGCTTGTTTTAAATCAGAATTAAAGATGTGCCAACCTGTCACAACTCCTATGCACAAAGTACACTATAGTTCTTCACACCCCTTTGAGTTCATATCAATCATTTGAAAATAACATTTTTTCCTTAGAGTGAGCTGTCACTATCAATTTGAATAGTGGCTGTTGAACTGGAATTCATCCAAGTTTTCAGCAAGCCATTTGGTGCATTGTATCACAAACCAAATGACTTGCAAAACCGTATTTTGTCATATTATTTTAAAGCAAATACCATACTATTTCTTCAAAGATTGCATAAAATTGAAGATTTTTTTTATTCAAATGTCTACTTAAATGTCTATTTTTCTGCTTTATTGGCATTTCTGATTCACTTTTCAATAATAAGCCAAAAACCTTTTTTCTTAACGTCAAATTTATTTTGATTCAGCAATACTTTAGCTTTGGTTATATGTGATCACCAAACTGCAAACAGATCTTGTGATGCCCATTTCTGTTCTTGTTATAAAAGTGTGAAACACTATATACTATATGATAAAGATGGCATTCAGGGTAAAATAATGTTTGTGAAACGCACATCTAAATAAAAAGTGTTTTTTTCTCATTTTAGCACGTTTACTATACTTGTGATTTCATAAAAGTCCTATGATTTAGGATTGTTTTTGTATTATTATCTGTGACTAAGCGTAACACAATCTGTTGCAAGGGATTGAAAATGCAACATCAGCTACGATTTTTCTTAGAGTTAAATATTCCAGTGAGTCAAATAATCTACCGCTTCCTTCTTCTACGGTTTCTGTTTCCATTTCATTCCAGAATTAATACATAAGCTTTATTTTTCAGGATAAAAATAGTTATCAACCACAGAGATTTCAGTTTGTATAACCTTATCAGTTTCAGTTGTTTTTATAATAAAACAATTCAAGTAAACTCTATAAACTCCTATGTAAGGCTTATTTGTAGAAGATTATTACAAAGGAAATAAAAAAAAAAAAAGAAA
Organism: Rhinolophus ferrumequinum; assembly: GCF_004115265.2. NCBI lineage: Eukaryota > Metazoa > Chordata > Mammalia > Chiroptera > Rhinolophidae > Rhinolophus > Rhinolophus ferrumequinum. The sequence continues at coordinate 81,653,832 of NC_046287.1, forward strand.
ACATGATGGAAAACACATTTCACAGTTTGTGGTAAACATTAATACTTAATACCTGGGAGGTATTGTTGATGTAATAAATAAAATCCTCATTGGGCATTCAGTTCTAAGTCTTAGATCTCAGTCTTACCGTAACTTGCTGTGTCACCTTGAGCTCATTGTGTTACCTATTTCTGTAGACACCAGCCACTTCACCTAGAAACTTAAACTAAAACATTAAATTGCCTGTAGCACTTGAAGGCTCTAAAGGTAAAAAAAAAAAATGTATCAAATGCAAAATAACTTATTTGAGGTGTTGAAAATGTCACAATTTAGAAAGGGTAGAGAAATCACCTGTTATAATGATGATGGAAAATACAATTTAATTTTACCTACGTTTTCTCATGATATCTGAAATCATGTCTCTTGTGGCACCCTTCCTTCCTTCTATCTTTTGACAGAATCTGAACTTAAGTAATTTATGTTTCCCTCGCCAATCAATAAATAAATCCTTTGTAGTATCTCTTCTTTCCCTATTTTGCCCCAGGGAATGTGAATTCATATGTGGACAAAATTTTCAGTCTTGAATATTTGCAATTATTTAGTGTATTTCCTATTCTTCCCTTGTAATAATTTACCTCTCAATTGGGGTAGTGTGTATCCCCCTCCCCTAACTAATTCATAGAAATGGTGTTATGGGTCATCATATTTCTACTACCTCACTTTCACTTGCAAATTATTGAACTGCCACTACCATTAAAATTGCTTCATCAGAAGTTCATGCCACCTACTTTAGCATGATTCTATATTCTTATTGACATTATTTATTTATGTCCAGGAGATTTGCAGCTACTTCAGGACCTCGTTCAGGTTTTTTGCATGTAGATGTGTTTTGCAGTATATCTCAAAAACTTCTGATTTGGAGTTGATGACTTACTTCTCTCCTAAATTTTGCTAAACATGTTTTTTCGTTTGTTGGTTTTTCTTTTAAATCTTCAAATACCAGTGAATTTTATCTTTATTAGGTTTCATTCACCTACAAGGGAAATCAACACTTTTATCACATAACCCCGAGCTATGCATTGATTGTAAGATTTTTTAGCTGTAAACATTGATTGTCATACCAAACAGCCTGGTTATTTCTAACTCTGTATGAAAAATTTGCATGAAATTATCCTCCTCCATTGTTAGCTTAAGTATGTAAAACACCATCCTAGTTTATATATCTAATCTTTGGTAACATAGTGGTTGTTTTATTCTACTTTAGCTCTGTGATAGACCATTTAAAAGTAAATTATATTCTGATTTTTAAGTTTTTTATTCCTGTTTTTGGTTTTCTATTTGCACTTTTAATTTTGACTTTATTAAAGTATAATGGCCTATAAATTCTAAGGTATTTAAAGTGTACACTGTGATGGACTGATATACATATACATTGTGAAAAGATTTCCCCCATGTAGTTAATATCCGTTCTCACATGATTATCTTTTTAGGTTTTTTTTGTTTTGTTTTGTTTTTGTTTTTGTGGGAAAACTGAAGTTCTGTCTAATCTCTAGAAAATTTCAATCTCTCAATACAGTGTTATCAACTATAGTCACCATGTTTTACATTAGATCCTCAAAATGTATTCATCTGATCGCTGAAAATCTGTGCCTTTTTAGCAACATCTCCCTATTTTCTCCAACGCCCATACCCAGGAAATTACTTTTCTACACTATGTTTCTGTGAGTTTGAGTTGTTGGGTTTTTTTTGTTGTTGTTTCTTTGTTTTGTTTTCTTTTGTTTTAGATTCCACATAATGGGAGATATACAGTATTTGTCCTTTTTTTCTGTCTGCCTTATTTCCTTAGTATAATGCCCTCAAGTTTCATCCATGTTGTTACAAATAGCAGGGTTTCCTTATTTTTATGGCTGAACAATATTCCATCGTGTGTGTGTGCGCATGTGTGCGCGTACTATTTTTCTTTTGTCCTTTCATCCATCTGCATACTTAGATTATTTTCATGTCTTGGATGTTGTAAATAATGCTGTGATGAACATGGATATGCAGGTATTTTCAAGTTATTGTTCATGTTCCCTTTGGAAAATTACCCATAAGTGCAATTGCTGGATCATAAGGTAGTTTTAGTTTTAATTGTTTGAAGAGCCTCCGTACTGTTTTCCATAGTGTCTGCACCAGTTTAAATTCCTACCAACAGTGCACAAAGGTTCCCTTTTCTACACATCCTCACCAACACTTCTGTTGTTTTTGGTTTTATTGATGATAGCCATTCTAACGACTGAGAGGTGACATCTCATTGTGGTTTTGATTTCTGTTTCCCTTATGATTAGTGATGTTGAGCACCTCCTCATGGACATGTTTTCCATTTGTATGTCTTCTTTGTAAAAAAAAAAAAAAAGTCTTTTCAGGTCCTCTGCCTGTTTTTTAATTGGATTGTTTATTTTCTCGTTAGTGGTATGAGTTTTTAATACATTTTTGATATTAACTTCTTATCAGAAATTTGTTTTCAAATATTTTCTCCCATTCTGAAGGTTGCCTTTTCATTTTGTTGATGGTTTCCTTTGCTGTACATAAGAATTTTAGTTTGATGTAGATCCATTTGTTCATTTATTTTTTTTTCCTTTTGTTTCCTTTGCTTTGGTATCAAATCTAAAAGAAAAAAAAAATATTGCCAAGACTGATGTGAAGGAGTTTATCTCCTATTTTTTCTTCTAAGAGTGTTACAGTTTCATATCTTCAATTTAAGTTTTTAATCCTTTTTTAGATAAATTTTATGTATGGTATACAGATAGGTCCAGTTTCATTCTTTTGCAGTGGCACTCCAGTTTTCCCGATACCATTGTTGAAAAGACTATCCTTCCCCCATTGTATATTCTTGGCTTTTTCATGATTAATTGACTATACATGCATGGGTTTATTTCTGGGCTCTGTTTCATTCTGTTTCATTGATCTATATCTATTTTTGTGCGAATACTGTATTCTTTGTATTACTATAACTTTGTAATATGGTTTGAAATCAGGGAGAATGATACCTCCAGATTTTTTTTTTTTCCATAAGATTTCCTTGGATATTTGGGATCTTGTTCCTTGTGAATTGTAGTGTTGTTTTACTTTTTTCTGTGACAATTTCTATGGGAATTTCGAAAGCAATTGCATTGAATCCATGGGCTGCTTTGGGTAGTATGAACATTAAAACAATATTAATTCTTCTGACTTATGAACATGGGATATCTTTCCATTTATATGTGTCTTCTTCCATTTATTTTATCAATGTCATATAGATTTCAGTCTACAGAATGTTTATCTCCTTGGTTAAATATATTCCTAGCTATTTTATTGTTTTTGATATTATTTTAAATGTGATTGTTTTCTTAATTTCTCTTTCTGATAGTTTATTGTTAGTGTATAGAACAATGTTTTGTTTTGTTTTGTTGTGTTTTATTGTGTTTTAGTGGAGTGTTAGGATTTTCTATATAATACTGTGTCACCTGCAAATAGAATTTAAAATCTTCCTCTCCATTTGATGTTTTTTTAGATTTCCTGCTTAATTGCTCTGGTTAGGAATTCCAATACTCTGCTGAATAAAATTGTCAGAGTGGGCATCCTTGTCTTGTTTCCTTATCTTAGAGTATGATGTTATCTGTGAGCTTGTCTTATATGGTCTTTACTATGTTGAAGTACGGGGTCTGACGATTAAGTTTGCAAACTTGTTGCAATGATGTTGCTAACTTTTTTTTTTTTAGTATATATCAGAGGGATTATTCATTATGAATTTGTACCAACTGGATAAACAGTTAACCAAGTTTACTATTTGGGAGTGCTGAAAAGGCTTCTTGAAAAAGTTAGACGAAAACGACCTGAACTTTTCACCAACAGTTCATGGCTCCTGAATCATGACACTGCACCAGCTCATACAACACTGTCTGTGAGGGAGTTTTTAGCCAGGAAACAAATCACTGTATTGGAACATCGTCCCTACTCACCTCATCTGGCCCTCAATGACTTCTTTCTTTACACAAAGATAAAGGAAATATTGAAAGGAAGACATTTTGATGACATTCAGGACATCAAGGGTAATACGACGACAGCTCTGATAACCATTCCAGAAAGAGTTCAAAATTGCTTTGAAGGGTGCACTAGGTGCTGGCGTCGGTGCATAGCTTCCCAAGGGGAGTACTTGGAAGGTGACAATAGTGATATTCATCAGTGAGCTATGTGGCACTTTTTCTAGGATAAGTTCACAAACTTAATTGTCCCACCTTTGTATGTTCCCTCTGTACTCAGTTTGTTGGGGGTTTTATCATGAACGAATATTGACTTTTGTCAAATACATTTATTGAGATGATAATACGCCTTTTATCCTCCGTTTTGTTAATATGTTTTATCACATTGATTCATTTTTGAATGTTAAACCATAATTATATATCTGGAATAAATTCCACTTGATCATGATGTATGATCATTTCAATTTATTGGTGAATTTGGTTTGCTAATATTTTAGCAAGGATCTATGCATCTACGTTCATCAAGGATATCAGGCTGTAATTTTCTTTTAGTGTCCTGTTCTGGTTTTGCCATCACAGTAATACTGTTCTTATAAAATGAGATTGAAAATATTCCCTTCTCTATTTTTTGGAAGAGTTTTGGAAGCACTAACATTAATTTTTCTTTAAAGTTAGGTAGAATTCACCAATAAAGCCATCTGGTCCTGTACTTTTCTGTGTTGAGAGTCTTTTTGATTACTTATTTAATCTCCAATTGATCTTTTCAGATTTTATATTTCTTTATGATTAATTCTTGGTAGGTTGCATGTTCCTAGGTATTTATCTATTTCTTCTAGGGTGTCCAATTTGTTGGTCTATAGTTGTTCATCATAGTCTCTTATGATTTCTTTGTATCTTTGTGGGATCAATTATAGTGATGTTTCTTTAATTTATAATTTTATACATTTCCTTCTCTTTTTTTCTTGGTTAGTCTAGCTAAAGGTTTGTCAATATTGTTTATATTTTCAAAAAACAACACTTACTTTCATGATCTTTTCCATTGTCTTTATACTCGATTTCATTTTTTTCCCCCACTCGGATCTTTCCTATTTGTTTCTTTTACTAACAGCATTCTGTTTGTTCTTCTTTTTCTAGTTCCATGAGGTGTAATGTTAGGCTGTTTATTTGAGATCTTTCTTTATTCTTAATTTAGGCATTCATCACCATGAACTTTTTTCTTAAAACATTCTTTACTGCATCCTATAATTTTGGAATGCTGTATTTCTATTTCATTTATATCCAGATTATTTTTTTCTCTTTTGATTCTTGAACTCATTTGTTATTCAGTAACATGTTGTTTAATCTTTACATATATGTGAATTATCCAGTTTTCTTCTTGTAATTGATTTTTAGTTTCGTACTATTGTGGTTAGAAATTACGCTTGCTATGATATCAATCTTCCTAAATTTATTGACTATTTTGTGGCCTAATATATGATCTATATTGGAAAATGTTTCATACGAGCTTACGGGCAATGTATATTCTACTGTTTTTGAGGTAGAATATTCTACGAATATCTGTTGAATCCATCTAATCTAGCATGTAGTTTAAGTATAGATTTTTTAATTGATTTTCTATATGGATAACATATGCATTGTTGAAAGTGGGGTACTGAAGTCCCCTAATTATGATTGAAATGCTGTGTGTTTCTCCCTTCAGGTCTGTTAATATTTCTTTACATATTTAAAAAAATATATTTAGGTATAATAGACACACAAATGACTCAGATTTAAAGCGCACAATGTGATGTTTTGACATATTTATAAACTCATGAAATCATTGCCACCATCAAGATAATGCACAAATCCATTGTCCCTTCACCAAAGTTTCCTTCCTTTTGTAATCATTCTCTCCTCCCCTTTTCTCCTTACCCCATCTCCAGGTACCCACTGTACTGATTTATGTCACTGTAGTGCGTTTAGTTTGCATTTTCCAGACTTCTGTATAAATTGAATCATACAGCACACATTTTTTCTGTCAGACACTTTTATTCAACATGATTGTCTTGTAATTCATTATAGTTTGTATAAAAATTCTGTTATTTTTTCTTTGTTGAATATATTTTATTGTACGGATATACCAGTATATATTTTTATATATTAACCTGTTGACATTTAAGTTATTTCCAGTTTTTGGTTATTATAAATAAAGCTTCTATGATCATTTATGTACAAGTTTTTGCATGAGTATATCTTTTCATTTCCCTCTTGTAAACATCTAAGAATGGATGGTTGGATCATATTAGGTTGTTTATTTGATTTTTATTTTAGAAACTGTGATACTTTTCCAAATTGGTTGAGAGTTAAATTTGCTCCACATTTTTGCCAATATTAGACATGGTCATTCCTTTAAATTTAGATATTCTAATAGGTGTATGATTTTTAACTTGCATTTTCCCAATAACTAGTAGTAGATTAGGCTTTGCATTTTACGATTGACAAATGGTAGTTTAGGCTTCATTAATTATTCTTGGTGACTAATGATAGATTGGATTTCAATAAAGATAGTTGAACATCTTTTCATGTGCTTAATTGCCAACTGTATATATTCTTAACTGCAATGTGTATTAAAATCTTTTGCTCATTTTTTTTTAATTGTTCTCTTTGTTTTCATTTTTATTGAGTTTTGAAAGATCTTTATTCTGGGTACGTGTCCTTTATCAGATAGATGGTTACAAATGTTTTCTCCTGATCTGTAGCTTGCTTTTTCATTCTCTTAACAGTGTTTTTCTTCTTCTTTTTTAACATTTAATAAATTTATTGGGGTGACTGGTTAGTTAAATTATATAGATTTCAAATGTACATTTCCATAATGTATCATCTATATATTCCATCCTGTGTTCACCATCCAGAGTCAGTTCTCCTTCCACACTACATATTTGACTCCCTTTACACTCTTCTACTACACCCCACCCTCTTACCCTGTGGTAACCACTAAATTATTGTGTCTATGAGTTTTTGTTTGTTTTGTTTGTCTTGTTCGTTTGTTGCTTCCAGCTTTATACCCTACATATGAATTAAGTCATATGATTCTCAACTTTTTCTGTCTGACTTATTTTGGTTAGCATGATATTCTCAAGATCCATCCATGTTATTACAAATGGCAGTATCACATCTTTTTTATGTCCAAGTAATATTCCATTGTATATATGTACCATCCCTTTTTTATCCAATTATCTCTCAGAGGACACTTTCTTTGTTTCCATGTCTTGGCCACTGTGAACAATACTGCAGTAAACATTGGGGAACATATATCTTTACAGATAAATGTTTTCAGGTTGTTTGGGTAGATACCCAGAGAGAGAATGCAGGGTAATATAGTAATTCTATTCTGAATTATTTTTTATTCTTAATTTTTTGTGGATCCTCCATACTGTTTTCTATAGTGGCTGTATCAATCAATTTACATCCCCATCAGCACTATATGAGGTTTCCTTTTTCTGCACAGCCTCTCCAACACTTGCTATTAGTTGTCTGGTTGGCAAGAGCCATTCTAACAGATGTGAGATGGTATCTCATTATGGTTTTGATTTGCATTTTTCTAATAGCTAGTGAAGTTGAGCGTTTTTTCATATATCTCTTGGCTGTTTTTAGGTCTTTTGGAGTGAACTGTCTGTTCAGATCCTCAGCACATTTTTTAATTGTATTGATTTTTTTTTATTGTTGTTGTTGAGCAGTATGAGTTATCTGTGTTCTTTATATAGTTTGGATATTTTCACCTGATTGGATGTTTTATTTGTAAGTATCTTCTCCCATTCAGCTAGTTGCCTCATTGCTTTGTTGATGGTTTCTTTTGCTGTGCAGAGCTTTTAAGTTTGATATAGTCCTGTTCATTTGTTTTTTCTTTTACTTCCTTTGCCTTTAAGGTCAAATTAATAAAATCTTTTCTGAAACAAAAGTTCATAAGTTTAGTACCCTTGCTTTCTTTTATGCAATTTATTGTTTCAGCTCTTATGTTTAGACCTTTGATCCATTTTGAGTTAATTTTGTATATGGTAGAAGATAGTAGTCTATTTTCTTTTTTTATTTATTTTTTTCAGTTTTCCCAGCACCATTTATTTAAGTAGCTTTCTTTTCTCTGTGGTATGTTTTTGCTTCTTTTGTCCAAAATTGCCATATATATATACATGTTTATTCTTCAGTTCCCAGGTCTATTCTGTTGGTCTGTGTCTTTTTTCTTCCAATACCATGCTGATTTAAATATTGTTGCTTTCTAGTATAAATTAAAGTCAGGCGTGTGATACCTCTAGCTTTTTTTTTTCTTTCTTTTTTTCTTTAGGATTGCTCTGGCTATTTGGGGTCTTTTGCTATTCCATACAAATCTGATGATTTTTTTGTCCTATTTCTTAAAAAATGTCATTAGGATTTTGATTGGAATTGCATTAAATCTGTATATTGCTTTGGGTAATATGACCATTTTAACTATGTTGATCTTCAATGCATGAACACAGAATATCTTTCCATTATAGTTTTCAGTGTATGGGTCCTTAACATCATTTGCTAAGTTTATTATTTATCTTTTGGGTACAGAGATATGTACAAATGTGTATCTTATCATTGGATTGAGCCCTTTATCATTATACGATGACCTTCTTTGTCTTTTATTAGTCTTTGGCTTAAAGTCTATTTTCCCTGTTATAAGTGCAGGTAACACAACATTCTTTTGGTTTTTGTTTGCATTAAATATGTTTTTCCATCCCTTTGCTTTCAGTCTGCATGTGTCCTTAAAGTTTTAGTGAATTTCTTGTAGACAGCATATAACTAAGTCTTAAAAAGAAAAAAAAAAGAAAAACAAATCCACTCAGTCACTGTGTTTTTTGATTGGAGAATTTAGTCTATTTGCATTTGAAGTAATTATTAATAGGTATGGACTTAATTATCATTTTGTTATAGTTTTCTGGTTGTTTTCTAATTCTTTTGTTGTTCTCTTTCTCTTCCTTTTTTTTTTTAATTTTCTCTGTAGTGGTATGCTTAAATTATTTTCTCTATTTTTTGTGAATCTACTATAGGTTTTTGCTTTGTGAGTACCATGAGGTTTACATAAAATATAACTGTCTATTTTAAGCTCAGAGCAACTTAACTTCAAGTATATATCAAAGCTCTACATTTTTATTGTTACCTCTAGATTTTTATGTTTTAATGTCATAATTTACAGTTTTTTTTACCTGTGTATCCACTAACAAATTATTGCAGTTAAAGTTATTTTTAATACTTTTCTCTTTTAACAATCATACCAAATGTTAGTTGTTATTTGCCTAACATCATATTAAAGTTTTATAAATTTAAAATATAGTTACCTTTACAGATGTGTGTGTGTGTGTGTGTGTGTGTGTGTGTGTGTATGCTTTTTTTTTTTTTCGTGTTTTCTTTTTACTAATTTGGGTTCTGTTGGTAATTTGGATTCTTTTTCTAAGTTTGAATAAGTCTCTTTAACATTTCTTTTTTTTTATTTTTTTTTTTTTATTTTTATTTTTATTTTTTTTTTATTTTTTAATTTATTGGGGTGACAATTGTTAGTAGAATTACATAGATTTCAGTTGTGCAATTCTGAATCACATCATCCATAAATCACACTGTGTGTTCACCACCCAGAGTCAGCTCCCCTTCCATCACCGTACATTTGATCCCCCTCACCCTCATCCCCCACCCCCCAACCCCCTTACGCTCTGGTAACCACCAAATTACGTTCCCCAGATTAATTTTCAAACCCCGTGGCCATCCTGTGGTCACCGACTGCCCTCCAATCCCCTCACCCTCCCCCCCACCCCCCACTCCCCCCGCCCATCTAGCAACCCTCAGTTTTTCCTCATTGTCTCCCAAACAGTTTCTGATTAGTTCATTCACTTATTCTTTTCTTTAGAATCCGCAAATAAGTGAGATCATATGGAACTTATCTTTCTCTGTCTGACTTATTTCGCTTAACATAATGTTCTCTAGATCCATCCATGTTGTTGCAAATTATAAGGCAGTCTAGTGGTGGTGAACTCCTTTAGCTTTAACTGGTCTGGGAAACTCTTTATCTGTCATTCAATTCTAAGGAATTACTTTACTTCATGGGGTATTATTTTATCAGAACTTTGAATATATCAGACTGTTCCCTTCTGGCCTGTAAAGTTTCTGCTGCAAAATCTGTTAATAGTCTTATGTGGGTTCTCTTGTATATAACAAGTTGTTTTTCTCTTACTGCATTTAAGATTCTCTCCTATGTTTTTTATGTTTAAAAAAACATAATTCTATGTTTTTTTAAAGTTATCATTTTATCCATCCTAGTAGGTATGAAATTATATTTCACTGTGGTTCTGAATTAATTATGTTGAGCATTCTTTCATTCTTTTTTGCCGTTTTGGATTTCATCTTTGAAGTAATGTCTAATCAAGTCATTTTCCTATTCTTTAATTTAGTCGTGTGTATTTTTGTTGTTGAGTTGTAAGAGTTTGTTATATTCTGGATAGTAGAGTTTTATGAGGTATATGACCTGCAAATATTATTGCAATAATTATAATAATTATAATATAATTAACTGTTGATTAACTTGAAATGTCATATAATCATTGGCTGATAAGAAACAGTAGATTTTTTAAATTACTATTGAATTTATTGTGATGACATTGGTTAGTATAATTATATAGGTTTCATTTCTATAATACATCATCTATATATTGCATTGTATGTTTACCACCTAGAGTCAAATCTCCATTTGTCACCATATATTTGACCCTTATTACTTTCTTCTTCCAATCCCCTGCCCCTTTACCCTCTGGTAACCACTAAAATGTTGTCTGTATCTATGACATTTTGTTGGTTTTGTTTGTCTTGTTTGTCTGTTGCTTTTAGTTTTCAATCTCACATATGAGCAAAATCATATTATATTCCACTTTTCTGTCTGACGTATTTGCTTAGCATGATAATCTCAAGATCTATCCATATTGTCAAAAATGGCAGTATTGCATCTTTTCTTATGGCTGAATAATATTCTATTGTATATATATGTACCACATCTTCTTTTCACAATTATCTATTAAAGGATACGTTGGTGGTTTCCATGTCTTGACCACTGTGAATAATGCTGCAATGAACATAGAGGTACCCTAATAGCTGGTGAAGTTGCACATTTTTTCATATATGTTTGTATGTCTTTTGGGGAGAAGTCTCTGTTCAGGTCATCTGCACATTTTTTATTGTATTGTTTATTTCTTTCTTGTTGAGTTGTATGAGTTTTTTATATATTTTGGATACTAGACCCTTATCAGAGGCATTGTTTGTAAATGCCTTCTCCTATTTGGTTGGTTGCCTCTTTGTTTTGTTGATGTCTTCTTTTGCTGTGCAGAAGTTTTTAGTTTGATATAGTCCCATTCATTTATTTTAACTTTTACTGGACTTTTGCTTTTGGGAAGGTTTTAGATCATTGTTTCAATTTCCCTAACGATGATTGGTCTATTTAGATTTTTCCAGTTCTTTGTGGTCAGTATAGGAATGTTGTTTATTTCTAAGAACATGTCCATTTATTTTAGGTTATAGAATTTGGTGGCATGTAGCCTTTCATAGTATTCTCGTGTGATCCTTTGTATTTCTGTGGTATCCATCATAACTTCTCTTTCATTTCTGGTTAATAGAAATTTTAAAAAATAAAGATAATATAAACATTTTCATAGAGAATAATGAATCTAAATACCTTAAGAATTGGCAATTATTTTAATCTTCAACATTATTGTTTTTGTAATATACAGCTTTCTTACTCTAATATATTTTAACATCATATTTGAAAAAAATGAAACGTGTTCTTTAATTTGAACACTTAATTAATATGAGTATTGTTTGCAACAAATCAAAGAAAATGGAAGGTCCTCAAAGTTCTGTGTCTTTTTCTTAGGTAATAAATATGAATTTCCCACAAATTAGTTGTGATTTCCACTATAGTCATCAAATAATACTGTAAATACTTGTATCTAATACTGCGTTTATTTCCAGTTATAAACGCTTATTATTTCCAGTTATTTCCAGTTATATCAAATAGATGGTTTCATACAAGAAATTAGTGTACCTCAGTTGTTTTAGAGGCAAAAGTTGCTTATAGTATGATTTAAATAAGACGAGATCCATTTTTAATGGCTATTTCTGAGTTATTTTTCATGTGTTCTGCACATTTTCAGTTTTCTAAACATTCTTATGAAACCACTAATTGTGAAAGAATGAAACACTTGTAACAAAATGTAGAGCAGCTAGAACTAGGATGATTTTATTAGCTCTCATTGCAATTGACAAATGTGTGGTACCTAAGAGTGTGGTAGAAGAGAGAAGATGGAAATCATCTGCAGAGAGAGAATGAGGTATAAAGAGGGTCCTATATGATCCACAAGAGTGTAGTATCTGTCTTGTAAAATATTGAATTTCCATAAATTTATTCCTCAATTGGCTGCAAAAATTATGAATTCGGGGCAATTGAAATCACTTACAAAATGCCACAGAGCACTTTCAGGTAAAACTTTATTAAAGGGAAGTGATATACTGCAGAAGAAAGAAAACACAAGCAAGCATTGGGCATCTGAGAGACTTATGGGCCCAGAGCCCTTAGGTATTTTCTCAGTCACACAGAATGTGCTTGGTTTTTGGTGTGTGAACTAAGATATGTGCAAGAAATCCCTCAAAAGTTTTCCGTGGGGTCTGTTATATCTCTCAGGTGATATAGCCAAGTCAAGCTGCCTCACAGATTATACTAGGTAGAAGCCATTTATGAATAAGTCTGCCCCGGATGCCACCAGAGGAGGTTCAAAGTAAAGAACACTTTAAAAATCGTTAGCTATCTTGTCAAGAGTCAGTATCAGATTTCCAGTCATCGCTGGAGCTAAGTATGGAGCCTTTCCGGTTCAGCTATACAATAACACTTATTTTACACATTGGTGTTTTGTAGGCAGTCACCATGTATTTGCTGAATGCCTATAGCAATACACAACCCACTAAACAGAAATCATAAAGCCTGCTTCATTTTTACTTCATCTTGTAGTCATGGGATATATTTTATTATAAAAATATTTGATATGTTAAAATGGGTTTCATATCCAATTGTAGCATATTTCCAAAATTTAACATCTACTTGGACGTTGTTCTGTAAATGCAGTATTTTATTAATACAGTTACACTTTGGAGATACTGTGGGTTCATTTCCAGAGCACCACAATAAAGCAAATGTTACAATAAAGAGAGTCACATGACTTTTTTGCTGTCCTAGTACATTGTATAAAATTTGTACGTCATCTGTTAAGTGAGCAATAGCATTATGTCTAAAAAAATGTGTACACCTTAATTAAAAATACTTTATTGCTAAAAAATTGCTAACCATCATCTGAGTTTTCAGTGAGTTGTAACCTCTTTACTGGTGGAGTCTAGCTTTGATGTTATGGCTGCTGACTGATCAGGGTGGTAGGTGGCTGGTGAAGGTTGGGGTGGCTTTGACGATTTCTTAAAATAAGACAGCAATGAAGTTTGTCACCTAATTAATTATCTAGCTAGCTCTGGATAACTTGCTGCACCTTCTCCATCAGCACTTGCTGTTTCACCTGCACTTTTGAGTTATGGAGACTGCTTCTTTGCTTAAACCTCATGAACCAATCTCTGCTAGCTTTAAAATTTTCTTCTGCCTCACCTCTCTCAGCCTGCATAGGATTAAAGAGATTTAAAGCCTTGCTCTGGGTTAGGCTTTGGATTAAGGAAATGTTGTGACTGGTTTGACCTTTTATCCAGACCACTAAAACTTTCTCCAGATCAGCAATAAGGCTGTTTTGCTTTCTTATCATTCATGTCTTCACTAGAGTAGCACTTTTAATTTCCTTCCAGAATTTATTCTTTGCATTCACAAACTTGGCTAACTGTTTGGTGCAAGAGGTCCAGCTTTTGCCCTGTATCAGCTTTCGACATGCCTTCCTCACTACACTTAATCATTTCTAGCTTTTGATTTAAAGTGTCAAACATGTGACTCTTCAGTTGAACACTTAGAGGCCCTGTAGGGTTATTAACTGGATTGATTTCAACATTGTTGTGTCTCAGGGAGCAGGGATGCCTGAGGAGGATAAGGAAGGAGGAATGGCTGGTGGGTGGAACAGTGGGAACACATACATTTACTGATTAAGTTCACTGTCTTATACGGGTGCAGCTCTTGTGCTGTCCTAAAACAATTAGAATTGTAATGTCAAAGATCACTCACCGCAGATCACCATGACAAGTATAATACACGTAATAATGAAAAAGTTTGGTATATTGCTTGAATTACAAAAATGTGATAAAGAGACACAAAGTGAGCAAATGCGATTAGAAAAATGGCACCCATAGACTTGCTTGATGAAGGACTGCCACGATTCTTTAATTTGTAACAGATACAGTATCTGTGAAGCACAATAAAGTGAAGTGCAACAAAACAAGATATGCCTGTCTTGCTATTTCAACCCTGGTGTTCTGGAGGTCTCAGTTCATCTTATTAAGATGTTACAATTATAGAAATCTGAACAATTAATACTTTTTAAATTAGTTTGCTTGTCCTTTAGAATCAGTCATAATATCCCACTAAAACACAATAATGGGCTCAAAAATATCGATCAGGCAAAATGGGAAGCCAGGTTATAGTAAGAACAATAGAAATACGTATTTCTTAGCCATTCTACATGATCAGAAAAAGCACAAAATTAAAGCTAGAAACATTTATTACATGTACAAATGACCATGCACTACACTGAGAAAGATCCACATGATAACAACACTGCTATTTAATAACGTCCTTCCATTTCCCCCACCCATATCCAAGCAGAAAATAGGAACTTTACTTGGAGAACAAGATCCAATGAAAAATTCACATTGTGTTCAAATGTCTGTTATTGTGGAATGGGGGTAGTATTATCATCGGGTTTACTGTATTTTTAGGTTGTTTCTAAAACTAATAAATAAAGAGAAGTGTGATTTAATATCACTGAAGGAAAGCATTTTGCTTCAGCATTTTTCTCTTTATCATAATGTGTGTATTCTCAAGTATTTGGTTTTGTCCTATGACAAGACTGGTTTATGGTAATGAATTTGTGCAGTATCTATTTTATTTTAATTGAATATTTAATCATAGGCCCTGTATAGACTTAATATCTCTGCTCTCTAGTTCATCTTGATAATTTATTAGTTATTACAACTCAGAGATTAGCATAAAGGCATTGCATTCAATTTTTTTTCACAGGTTTTGTTTTATGAGGGGAAGAATTATTGTAAACTTCAGAAGATTCTTCTTGAACAGTACAATCCCATGAGTTTTGCAAGAGTGTCCTTGATGGAACTGGAAATGTATTTTCCAAAGTATTTTGGATTTACATTAAATATTTTCAATTATCTACTCCATATAAAAATATATACTCTGTATTTGATTCTCCATAAAATGCATGTGTGTGTTAGTTTACAGAATGCCTGTAATGCCAAAAATGTATTACTTAATAGGTGGAGAAAATAAAAATTTAAATTGCCCTATGTTTTTTAGAAGACGACATTTTTATAGCCATTTAGAGCTCTTTAACTACTTGTTTTTTGCTCTCCTCGCCAAATTTTTTCCCAAGCCACAGATGTCAGTTCCTACTCATCTGCTGCTCTGTTTCTTACTGACACCCTGCAGATTGCATGGGTTTTATTTCAGCTCAAATTGGATCATTTCACTAAGAAAGGAATTTAAAAATCTGTTGCCTATTCCTTTATCTTCTCTTAACCTCTTTCCCACACAATATATTGCTTTTGTAAATAGTTATTATTTTTATTTCAATTTTCAATTTTGGGCAATTGAGATATGTGTAGGCCTTAGTTTAGCTTTTGAAAATTCTCAAAATATAAGCAACTTTCTTTCCAACAACAATTTAAAATAGGAAATTGTGTCTGTCAGACTATGCAATACCAGTCAATTATGTATATGTTTAAAGTAATAGACACACTGATTCTATAAAATTAACAAAAATAGTAATTTATTATAATGTGTTTCAATACTATATGGCTTCTAGTAATCAAACTAATATTATTTTCCAATTATTTAATATAGTTTAAGCTAAACACTGTATTTTTTGATAAAGGAAAACCAATAAAAGCATATTCTCAACATTTTTGAATACTTTGAACTGTTGAATTTTTGCAATATTTATGGATATTCCGACAAAGAGTTAATGATTTGAAATCATCCTTCTGCAGTCAATGATATCTCTCAGAGGCATTTTCAAGTATGCGATAATCTATTTTCCCATGTCCTCTGAACACTATCTTTCATCTTCAATAGCATCCCAGCTCAACAACTTAAGGGGTCTGATATTTTCACATTTACCTGTTTTTATTTTTAGGAAAAGACATATAATTAATTCATATTACAGCCATAGTGTGAATTTTACTGTGCATATACAGAGGGTGCCTAAAGAATGTATACACATTTTAAGAAAGGAAAAGTGTATTAAAATTGTAATACTCAATATAAAC
Organism: Rhinolophus ferrumequinum; assembly: GCF_004115265.2. NCBI lineage: Eukaryota > Metazoa > Chordata > Mammalia > Chiroptera > Rhinolophidae > Rhinolophus > Rhinolophus ferrumequinum. The sequence continues at coordinate 81,670,325 of NC_046287.1, forward strand.
CTCAATACTCAATATGAATACTCAATATAAGATGAATACAAGTCATATTTGACTTCTGCCATTACACGAGGTGCTCGGAGTGGTTACCAGCAGCGTCCAGACACTTCTAATTATGGCGAACTACTGCTTGAGCAACCTTGACCAGCGCTCACTAGTATACATTTTTGGCGTCCCCAGTATATTGCCTGATAGCTTAATAACTACTTTCAGTTTCCACCTGCAGAAATATGATCTGAGCTATGTTTAGAAATGTTTAAATAATTAGCACACATAGGAACTCTGATTCCAAGGACCAAATGTGGTCCTTTGACCACATTTTAGGAACTTTCTATGAAAGAACAGTTAATTAATTATAGCATTAGGTATTTCCCCACCCATAAGAATTTTTGTTTTGTCATATTATTTTAAACAAAGGGAATTAGTCATTTTTTAATTGATTTAGAATATTAAAATGAGGAAGAAGAAAGGTATTATTTTGGGGGAAAATCCTTGAATTGTATTACATTAATACTTTTACATTATTTTTACAAACAATAGTTCCCCATTTTCCATAAAGAATATGTTCCAAGACCCCCATTGGATGCCTGAAATCTGGGATAGTACCAAACCCCATATTTGCAATGTTTTGTCCTAAACATACATAGCTATGATAAAGTTTTATTTATACATTAGACACAGTAAGAGATAACAATTACTACTAATAAAACAGAACAATTGCAACAACATACTGTAATAAAAGTTATTTGACTGTGTTCTCTGTCAAAAGTACCTTGTTGTACTGTATTCACCCTTCTTGTTGTGATTATGTGAGAGGATACAATGACAAACCTCTTCCTGAATCTGTGTAACCATCCCTTACTTGCAGTAGATGGCTTAATGACACTCATTTTAGGGGATCTGTTGCTGAAGTCTTCATATGATCTCAGTACTTTCTGATAAAACATGTTGCAGTGAATCAGGACATGTTTTCTGTTCATGTCTTCCACCCACAGATTTAATGCCTTTTCTGTCTTAACTAAGCACATAGCATGCACTGTGGCCGTAACTTTTGCAGTTTGGTTGCGACAGCAAAGCTAACCCAAATTTCTTTTTCCTTCATAATTTCACAGATTGAAGATTCATTCTTATGGTGGATCTTAGTAACCTCAGAATATGATTTTTTTCCTTTGCTTATTAAGTCAAGAACTTTCAACTTTTCTCTTAAAAGAAGCACTTTATGGCTTCTTTGGCCTATCCAAAATGTCAGCATCACTACTCTTGTGCTTTGGGGCCATTGTTAAGTAGAATAAGGGTGACTTGAACACAAGCACTGTGATGCCAGGGCAGTCTAGCTGATGATCGAGATGGCTACTAAGTGACTAATGGGCAGGCAGTATATACAGAGTGGACAGATGGACAAACAGATGATTCATGGTCTGGGTAGAAGCAGGATGGTGCAAGATTTCATCATTCTACTCAGAACCGTATGCAATTGAAAACTTATGAATTGTTCATCTCTGGAATTTTCCATTTAACGTTTTTGGACCAGGGTTATAGCAGGTAACTGAAACCACAGAAAGTGAAACTGCAGATAAGGTGGGCGGGGGTGACTACTGTACTATGCTAGTACTGTCTGCAAAATTATTTTAGATAAAAATAGTAACTTGACTTAATAGTCCATGAAAAACAAAATTCACAAGCAAGTTTGCAAGATAACATACTTGTTACAGGCACAGGTTTTGGAGTTAGAGTCAAGTCTCATTGCCTCAAGTTACTCAGTGACATACTCGTAAGGTGTCTGTGCTTTGGTTAACAAATCTGCGAAATTTTATTAAAAATAGTGCTTCATAAACTTGTTATGAAGTGAAATGGGACAAACATCTAAAACACTCAGAAGAATGCCTCATATATCATGTACTTATAGATGAATGATAATGTAACTTATTGGAGGTTAAGTCAATTATTACTTAATGCATTTTCTTTATTTTCACCAAGATAACAATGAAATATGTTGCTATATTTGTGCTATTAACACAATAAAGGTTTACAAAAAACTTTCCTTCTTTCTAAACATTAATGGAGATGTTCTTTGATGTTTGTAAGAAAAGCTGTTCATATTATTTTTGGAAATCTCAGGGTATATATAGAAATAGGACAATAACACACTGTTGGGATATCAACAATCTGAAAGTTCCCTACCCACACTTAGATTCACAGAATTCTAAGAAATGAATCGTGCAATAGATGGACGCAAAATCAGATATCCCATTAAATTCCTGCTATGCTTTAATGGCTTCAAAAGTTTAAAGATGCTGTATGTAGTTAGGAAATTATAAAGCATTATGGCTTAATTCTATTCAATTATTTTACCTTAAATCTTTGTCAATGCATATTATTTCCATTATATATTTACCTAAATTGATGACTTCTTAACTTGATTCATATGTTGTGTATATATACATACACATATAGTGTATCATTTGATTGTCTGTCTTTAGCAATATGATTTAATCTTGATATGTTATATTCTTTGGTTACATTTTGCTGAAAAATTTCATGAGGACCATTTCAGTTTTCTGGTCACCGCTCTATCACGTACCATCCTGGGGGCTCTTATGCCCCTTTTATTTTGTTTCTTGATGACTGATATAAATTGGAGTATTCCTATTCTCATCTTCTCATTCCTTTACTGTCAAAACAATCCCATTTTGTTTTGGAAATTGGTCTTCTCTGAGGGTTAAATATTGTTTTCTTTTCTTTATGGTTTCTATATTCTAAATGAAAACTAAGATTTATGATGCCCTGGAGAGACCACTTGTTTCAGTTCTTGAAAGAAAAATGTTACGTTGAAGATACTGTTGATAATCCTGCAGCGTATCAGAACATTTTATGAAATATTAACTATGCCAGAAAGAGAGGTAATAGCATGCTTAGTTATGGAGCTAAAAATTATTTCATGTGTTAATGTGAATTATATCACAATATTTCTTAAATTACTTCCTTTTTTTCTAAGATACTGTTCAACACTAGACCTCCCCTAGAATTAACTCACTCCTTCACATCAGTTGGTAAAGTATTCTCTGTGTATCACTACACAGAAAATGGTAAACAACCTCAAGGGAATTCATCTGTTGTCTCGTAGAAGGCCCTGTCTTTTAGAATAAGTGTGAAACAATAAGTTCCACGGGATGCCATATAAATTGCATTTCCATCTAAAGAAAAAACAACCGTTATTTCTAAGGTTTCTCTTATTTTTGTGTTGTTTTCCTGAATTCTAACTAGAATAGCTCATGAAATGCCCGCATTAAGTCTTTCTCTTTAAGGTCAAGACATGAATGTTGTCATTTTAATCATCATACGTAGTCCAGTCTCCATTTCCTTTTTTTTCTTTCCTTTCTTCTTTTTAGACTTAAAGCAGATGATGTGAGAGTCAAACAAGGTCAGCCATGGACAATACCATTTTATCAGTAGTTGTTTTTTGAGACATTATAACCTTTCTTATGAATCCTGCATGATCTCACTACTCCACTAAATTTATTTTTGCAAAGGCCATTAACGACCTTCATGTTGATAATGCAGTTGTTTTCATGTCTATATCTCATTTTGTATCAGACCTATTGCGCTTAGTTGGATTCTTCCTCTACAAACTTCTTCTTTAACTTCTGTGACACCACTTTCCTGCTGTTGGTTGCCTACTGAAAGCCACATCTTTTTTTTCTCTTTTTTTTTCTTTTTTTTTTTGCTATTAAAGCTTCAAGTTTATGGAGATGATCACCATTTTATTTATTCAGGGAAAGTACTTCCCACTCTATGCCAACATAAAGAGTCTTGGATCATCAAACAGACCACTGTGGTGTCATTCCTCTTGTTAATGATTAGCATGGGAGCACACATGTGTGCCAATGATGTCCTCTGGGACCTAAGAGATGGTGTGGGAGATTGTCTCTGGGAAAGCTTTTCTTTACCAATACAAATACTTGCATAGATAGAAATACCCCTTTTCTTTGCTGGACATCATCCTGTCTTCATGCACTGCTTAGAACTACTGAAGCCATCTCATGTTCATGAAGGAAGGCAATGCCTATAACTATAGATGCCAGATTAGAAAGAACCTAGTTTCTTTGTGGCATTGCTGGTCAACTGAATTAACAACCCTTCAAAGGTTCCCGTTTGCTAATTGTCTCATTATTTGATACACATATAACTGATATTTCAGTGGGTAGCATTCTAAATCTTATGCATGGATTTGAGATTAATCTTCTTTAGATGGAGAGTCAGAGAATTAATTCCTTAGGGATGTTAGATGTCTGTGCAATACCAAAACCCCCTTTGAGATGTGATGCTTTCCATTATTTATCAGCAACTTAGCAGCAGTCTTAGAGAACACCAACAGTTGAATTTATCGAGGATTGTATTTTTTTTTATCCTGATGTATGTTCTGCAGTATTTTAGAGCTGATTTGTGGTGTAATTTCAAAGCAGTGATGATTCAAAACATAGCAGATTGCAAGTACCACTGCTATGAAGTGCAAGATAGTAGAAAAAATTGGGGGAGAAAGATGAATAGAAAGTTATATTCAAAGAGTGTTTAATGGCTGATATTTTGGTGGTATCAGTGTCCATATCATGATGACATGAACATATCATGATGATGATATTAGCTAATTGAAGGAGAATGGGAAAGAAACTTACTGAATAGTAGTTTTAGGAGTACAGAGACAGATTTGCTGGATGGATATTCCACAGTGATTTTAAGCTATCAAAGTATGTTACATAAAATGTCATATAGATAAAGTTAGTAAGCCAAGTGCCAAAGTTACCATTTCTAAAGAGAAGTGTCTAAAAGTTATTTTTTTTATTATTCACTTATTTAAAAACTTTTATTGAGCATCTACTATATGCTAAGTGATATTCCTGGTACCGGAACTAATAAAAAAAGCAAAAAAAGGAATATTTGCTTTAATGGGATTCATATTGTAACAGGAAGATGCAGAAATTACTTGAAAAATTATACCGTACTGAGATAAAGAAATACATTTTTATTAAAATATAAAATAAAAGAATATGAGATGCACCAAGAAGTCAAAGAGATTTCTCTAAGGAAGAAATAATAAGCTGAGTACTGAAAGATGAAAAGTTAAATAAAGCATAAAAGAGAGGACAGAGTTTGGAGTTTGGCAGAGAGTCCTTAGCAGGAATAAAATCATGAGGGCAAGATATGTTTAATAATGTAATACGACATAAATCAGGAACAAAGATAACACTGTTATATTTAAAACATAAAGAGGTAAAGAGGGAGCAGGCAAATGTGTACTAAACTTACAAAGTTAAAACTTACAAAGTGGTTGATTATATAGGATGATCAAATTCTTATGAAGGATTTGGCCTCAATCATAATATAATCTGCAAGTCATTGGAGTACTTTGAACAAGGAAGTAACATGATGATATTAAAATGTTAAATATTTTACAACTTAGATTAAATGTATGTTAAATAACTATTAAATTTTGTTATTGCATATTTAAAATATTAAATTTTAAACAATATATTATTTTAATATAAATAATTACTGCAATAATGAATGCTTTATCAGAATAATACAAGTTTCAATGTGGAAGAGACTTTTACAATGGAATTAGCATTGGAAAGTATATTAATTATTAGCATGTTAGCTACTAGTAATACAAAAAAACACAAATACATATAGCTTGAAATGATATGTCATTTCTCTTATATGAATAAAGTAAACCCAGCACCCCAATTTTCAGGATCCAAGTAACTTTTGTTTTGCTGCCTGAACTGTTCATCAAATGGATTCTACATTAATCTCCAAAGTCTCCAACGTTGCTGCAATGCTCTAAACCCAACCAGTAGTCTAATCAGTTGGAAGGAGAAAAAGAAAGTAATAGAATATTCCATTTTGTTTAATATCACTTCTTTTTGCATCTCATTGGCCACAATTTAGTCACATAACCAAAACTAGATTCAGGTGAGCCTATAAATATAGAGTTTATTTTCTTTGCCCAGTAAGCTGAGGGAATAAAGGAAGAATGAATATTGGGGTCAATGACCTGTTTTAACATAGAGTATGTGATATACATCAGTCTAACTCAGCCCTGAGATTCATTGACTTAGGGAAAATAAGCAGTCCTTATATATTTACAGGCTGCTACAAAAGCTCTCTGATGTTTAATACATATTACGCAATACTAACCAAAACAATAGCTGCGTAATATTGTTTCATAGTGCAAGACACACGTGGAAGAAAACTGAATGCTATCTTTACATATTTGAAAGTATGTAACGTCTTGCTCTTAGTTTAGTAGGCCAGAGGTCGGTAGACATTGTGTAACTGTGTGTATACATGGTTATCTCTTTAAGATTTCTTTTGAAAAGTAAGGTCTATGATCAGGAATAATCATTTGGCTCAGGAAAGAATAAGTGACCTTTGTGAATTAGAGTCTCAATTACTTGAGGTTATTGAATTATATTTCCCTATATTAGCAATCATGACTTAGAAATGTGGTTTGAAATTCACAAATTTTTATTTTAAAAACTACAAAAGCAAACAACACTATAATTAAATGTATATACAGAATCCAAAAATGTGCTCAAATAACCCACAGGAAGGCAAGAAAAAAAGGAACAGAAAGACAACCATCAGAGGAAACAAATAGAAAACCAAAATGGCAGTGCTCTAACAGTTCAATAATTATCTTAAATATAAGTGGCCTAAATATACCAATTTAAAAAACAAAGACTGATAGATTGGATTTAAAAAGATGACACAACTATGTGCTGTTACAAGAAAGTCACATTAGATTCAAATACAATTACATAGGTACATTGAAAGTAAAACTAAAATAAAAGAAAAATATCATGCAATTATGAATGAAAAAGGAGTTATATTAATATTCAATTAAGTAGATGATAGTAAAGAAAAGTACTAGAGACAAAGACGAGCATTTTATAAGGACAAAAGGATCAATCAGTCCGGAAGATTTAATGGTTTAGATATGTACATGCCAAAAAATAGAGTTTCAATATAAAATGAAGAAAATACTGATATAATTGACAGGAGAAATAAACAAATTCACAATTATATTTTGGGAAGTTAACACCCTCGACTCAGCAACTGATAAAACTGCTAAATAAAAAAGAAAAAATATTAGTAATTATTTAGAAGATTTGGACAACACAACCAACCAACACAATATAAGTGATCTATATAGAGTAAGCTTTCCAACAGAAGAATAAACATTTTTAAAGAAGTGTTGTATTATTAACCAATATAGATTATACCTTGGATCATTAAACCTCTAAAAATTTGAAAGAATGAAATCATATAGAGAATACTCTCTAACTGTAATGGAGTCAGTTGTAATGACTAATGGAAAGATTGTAGGAAAATGTCCAAATAGGAGGAAATTAAAACAATACGCTCCTAAATTATTCATTGGTCTAAGAGGAGGTCTAAAACTAAATTTTATATAAATATGCACACATGCATATATATGAAATTGAACATTTGACATACCAAAATATGCTGGAGGCAATTAAAGCAGTGTTTATAGGGAAATTCATAGCATTAAATTCTTGCATAAGAAATGAGGAAAAGGCTTAAATCAATAATTTAAGCTCTCACTTAATTACTTTGGAAAAGACGAGTGCAATAAACCCAAACTAAGCACAAGGAAGAAATAATAAAGACCACAGCAGGAATCAATGAAATTGAAAATACGAAAACAATAGAGAAACTGAAATAGAAATCTCCTTCTTCCAAAAAAATAAATCAAAAAAATTGATAAATCTCTAGGAAGACTAACAAAAATAAAAGTAGAGAAGTCACAAATCACTAATACCAGGAATGAAACGAGGAGTATCTTTTATATCCTGCAGCTATTAAAAGAATAATAAAGGAGTATTACTGCCATTTGTCTTAGAGAAATATTGTATTCAGACAAAAAACTGCACACAAATAAATGTACACGTTAGCTTTAATTATAATAGCCCACACTAGAAACAATGCAGGTATTGTTTACGGACAAATGGTAAACTGGTACATCCATACCACGAAATAACTACCCAGCAATAAAATGGAACAAACTACTGACACATCCAACAACTTGAATTAATCTGAAAGAAAAAAGCCACTTACAAAATTTTGGGTATGGAGAGCAGATTAGCAGTTGCCAGGGGTTAGGGCATGGTAGTAGTAATGAAGACTTAAGAAAGATGGATGTGGTTATACAAGAGCAACATGAGAAAGCCTTGTGGTGATGTAACTTCTATATCGTGGCTAATGAAAGGGGAGTCAATGACAGAGAACTCTCATGACCCAAGCCTGGAACTTAAATGCATGATAACAAAATATCTACCTCTTTTCCCTTCATTTACCACGTTTGTATATGGGATTTCATGTCAGCCTAGTTTCCCTCACGGTAACAAGAGGTATGTAGCATTAAGATGTGTGACATTCGGAAACAAAAATGCCCAGAGGAAACAGACATCATATTTCACATATTCCTGTAGATTTTTCTTTGAATTGAAAACATTTTTTCTAGGAATTCAACCGTGACTACCTGTGGTCCGCCCTGTTATCATCTGACTTCCTTTAATTCCTTATTATCAAGCAACTACTGCTAATGGAAATCAAATCAGAACTGCTGAGGTAAATTGAGTCTAATCCCAAACTCTTTTCTCTCTAAGTTGTGAAGGCAGTAGGGTCACATTCCCTGAAAAGTAGGATGTCTTTTTCTAAGTCTTCTAGGCTTTTTCCTTCACCAAGCCTAATGAGGACAATGGCATCATCATGTTATCTGGGGGCAAGCTATAGTTCTATGTATAATTCCAGGTGTGGAAATGTTTCCCTGGACCATTTTAGTTGTTCATGTAGAAATACCTAACTGATCACCAAAGCTCCAAATATTGTTTTTCTGTTGTTTGTTTGTTTCCTAAAGTATAGTATACTTGGTTGGGCTGACTCCAGATTTTCTAGGTGTTCTCTCCTATTGGGGTTATGGGAAAGAGGCCTTTGCTTCGGCACTACATGGGGATAAATCAACCTTTTCAGTACAACTTAGGCCATACAGAGCCCTGTCTTCAAGTAACTTGCTTACTTGTTTAGTTACTTATATTTTCAAGTCAACATTAAAGACTCTGATTAATGTTAAACACTTTATCATTTTAAAGTTTTGTGAAGGTAAAAATCTCTATCTCTTCCTTAGCCCATCCAATTTAGCCATTTACTTTCAGTTGAGAAAAATACTTCTAGAAGCAGCAATAATTCTGTTCAGATATTTAAAAATCCATGGACTAACAGATTTCTATTCTATATGACATTTCTCTTACTCTCTTGCTCTCTTCTCCTGTGGCTGTAGACTCTGTGGATTAGCTCTCAAAAGCCATTTCTTTGTCTTATTCTGTTAATAGAGGCAGAAAGCTCTATTGTCAGCCTCCCAGACTCCATTGAGTTGGGAATGGTCACGTGACCTCACTCTGTTAATGAGATGTAGATAGAAGTCCCTGGTGAAGCTATCATCCAAGCTGATGACAGGGAGCAGGCTTGATTGGCTCATGAAATTTTGTTGTTTATATTTCTGTTCCTTTGTTATTCTATATTCTATCTGTAGTCTATAGTCAATGCCAGGAGGAGCTATAGTCATACTGCAATCATGAACAAAAAAGCTGGACATTAAGGATAGTGGAACAAGAAGACCAAGTTGCCTAGAGTAGTGACAACTGCCTTGGATTGCTTAGAAATCATCTAAATAGTAAAAATAAAATTTTACATTGTTAGACCATTATGACTGTATTTTCTATTGCTTATAGCTAGACGCATAACACACTGAAGCAATTTGTAAATTGAAGAGATTAGGTAAGTTTTCAAGTACATCAATTATATAGTTTTAATGATAGATCATTGTTTATTAAGTTACAAGCCAACTATTGGAAACTTTGTTCAGCATGGTGATGATGATGATGATGATGGCGATAATGATTAAAATAATGATTAAAATAATGATGACAAAGAAGGCAATGACAACCACAAAATACAGCAAGTTATTTAGCCCTTTGTATCATGTATTGTTCTAAGCACTTACAGATATTATTGCCTTTCATCTTTCAATCATTTGATTTAAAACCATTCTGTTTTGATTTTTAAAAAACTGAAACTCACTTTAAGTTAAATTATTTGCTCAAAATATGACATCAGGGGAGTGGCAGAGGCAGAATTCTATCTGTTCTGTGTGACTCCAGAGCTGGATGCTCTACTCACTAATCCTAACTGCTGTATGACAACTCAAAAGCTCTGAAAGATCTGCCACGTGTTTGCCTTGATTTCTCAATGTTAACACTGTTGAACATTTTTGTTTTATTCTTGGCAATTTTCCTTTTATGTACATAGACACATTCCTCCAAGTGTCATGCTGTGACTAGACCACTTAGAATTTCTCTGAATTGTCACGAGTTGTAGGACACTCTTTACATATACTTGATACTATCTTGGAAATATAGGAATATCACATAATTAATATCTCTGGGAACGGGAACTTGTTTTTCCAGATATTTTAATATGAATACAGGTTTAAAAAGTATAGACATATTTAAAAGTGTAAAAATTATTTCTTTTGCAATGGCTATAGTAATCAGTAGACACTTTTTAAATCACAGTTTTCTGTCTGTCTTAAATAAATCATTTCGTTGGTAAAAAGGAAAGGACCCAGAAAAACTGTAGAACCTCAAGTGGCGAAGGAAACTCGCATAGCTTTAGAACGTTTTCCAGTTTAAAGATTACAATTAAACTGAGTAAAAGAACATGGGAGTTTCACATTATATTTTATTGTCAAATTTTCACCTTTTTATTGGTTTAACTTGACTCAATTGAGTTTGGGCATACATGATATTTGAATTACTTATCATTAGAAACTATACCATTAACAATCAATTTGTGTGATTTATACACTTCTCATTCTTTATTAAATTTGTATTTATTGTGATGTCATAGGTTAGTGAAGTTATATAGGTTTCAATGTACAATTCTATAATACGTTGTCTGTTCATCATCCAGAGTCAGATCTTCCATCACCATATATTTGACCCCTTTGACCCTCTTCTATCACCACCCTCTCCCCTTAGCACTAAACTGTTGTCTGTGTCTATGAGTTTTTATTTCTTTGTATGTCTTGTTCGTTTCTTGCTTTTACTTTTGTATCCTGCATATGAGTGAAATCATATGGTTCTCGACTTTTCTGTCTGACTTATTTCACTTAGCATGATAATCTCAAGATCTCATATTCTTTTTATTTCTATCTACCCACAAGGATAGTTGTCATTGTATGCAGTTCATTAGTATATATTTTAAAATATTTTAACATACATTAGTTTGAATTTCCAAATTGTAAGGGAGTTGGACACAGATAATCCTTCACCTACACTATTAGTAGAAAACATTTTAATGCTGTAATTCTCATGATTCAATTTATACTGTAATACAGTCACAACAGTCTTCATTGGGTAGGTGGCAGAGTACATTTCCTTCCGGTTTTATTGAGATTATGTTTAATAATATAAATATATTATTTATATAATTGAAATATAACATTGTACATATTAGTTTAAGGTATACAAAATGATCTGACATATGTATTCAGTGTGAAACAATGACCTCAAAAAGTGTAGTTAATATTCCTCACCTCACATAGTTACAAATTTTTTCTTATTATTAGTACATTTAAGATCTATCCTCTTAGAAACTTTCAATTATACACTAGAGTATTGTTAACTGCATTTACTGTGTCATACGTTACATCCCCAGAATTTGTCTTATAGCTAGAAGTTTATATCTTTTGACCACTTTCATTGATTTCTTCTAAGCTCCACTCCATACACGAACCTTTGGTGGTCACCAATCTGTTCTCCATTTCTGTGAATTATTTTTTCAGTTCCTTAGGTAGATGAGATTATACTGTATTTGCTTTCTCTGAGTTGTTTCACTGAGCGTAATGCCGTCAAGATCCTTCCATGTTTCGAAAGTTGCAGGATTCCCTTCTTATGGCTGAGTACTGTGTGTGTGTGTGTGTGTGTGTGTGTGTGTGTGTGAGAGAGAGAGAGAGAGAGAGAGAGAGAGAGAGAGAGAGAGAGAGAGAGACAGAGAGAGAGAGAGAGAGAGAGAGACAGAGAGAGACATTGTATTTATTTATTTATTCATCAATGGGCACATAGGTTGTTTCCATGTCTTGGCTATTGTAAATAATGCTACAATAAATATAGGGATGCAGATACCTCTTTGAGATAGTGATTTCGGTTTCTTCACATATACAGAGGGTGCCAAAAAAATGTATACACATTTTAAGAAAGAAAAAATCTGTAGTTAAAATTGTAATACTCGATATATGCATATACCAATAACAAAAGGAGAATACAAGTCATGTGTATATTTTTTTTGTTGTTTTTTGGGACTCCTGGTATATCCAGAAGTGAAATTGTAGGATCATATGACAGTTCTATTTTTCATTTTTTGAGAAACCTTCATACTGTTTCCTATAGTGGCTCCATCAGTTTACCTTCCCATCCATAGTGCACTTTCATCAACAAGGAGGAACGGTTTCTTTTTCTCCACATCAATTTGTTATCTCTTGTGTTTTTGATGATAGCCATTCTAATAAGTGTAAGGTGATATCTCATTGTGGGTTTGATTTGCATTTGCCTGATTAGAGATGTTGAGCTTCTTTGCATGTACCTATTGATGATTTATATGTCTTCTTTAAAAAAAAGTCTATTCAATTGCTCTGACCATTTTTTAATCAGACTGGTTTTTGCTATCGAGTTGTATGAGTTCTTTATATATTCTTAATATTAACCCCTTTTCAGAAACATGATTTGCACATTATTTTCTCCAATTTCATAGATTGCTTTTTTATTTCATTGATGGTTTTGTTTGCTGTGCAGAAGTATTTTAGTTTGATGTAGTACCATTTATTTATTTTTGCTTTTGTTGCCTTTGCTTTTGGTGTCAAATCCTCAAATACATTTATTTTATTTGACTAAGTTGTTTCCTATTACTTTCTGTACTCTTGAGAGTAATAAATTCCATAATACTTTCTAGCTCTCAAATCAACTATCACTGCAACTAGATGGAATGCAAAATCAATAATAGATGATACACCAATTAGATAGAATAGCTACAATACTGTTTTGCTTCCTGGTGTCACATATAATAATTACTGTGATGTGCATTCAGAAGAATAACAAAATAACTATAATTTCAACAATAAATTTGCATGTATTTTGTAAACATATTTATAAATACAAAAAGCGACAAACCTGCAAGAGCAGATAAGGAAAGATTGTTATGCATAGGAGGGTTTTATTCTTTGAAATACTGCTTAATTAAGATACTGCATTACATTCTCCTCTATGACATTCTCTTTCATAAATCACATTGGAATGGATTATTATACTGACACAATGCTAAGCAATGCAGTGAAGTTCCTGTTACCACAACAACAGTAGTCTCTACTTGGCTTGGTTTTCATTCTGTGTTCCTGTTAATCTTTCCTGTTTCATTCATCTTTAAAGACATTGGTGAAGGGCAGATAATCAATGTATACAGTAAAAATTACAATTTTGAATAAATATATTGAGGTGGAACTATAAATCCAGAGATTTCACATGAAAGCAATGTTGCACACTACTGTAGTTTATTATATTATATTATGGGGTATAACACTTAATTCTTATTTTATCATTGGGTTTCAGATATGCAGTATGAGTTTTTGCAAGTAATTGATTTTGCAACTCTTTAAAATATTTTTGTTTCTTTATTTTAACAAATTGCTATTTAAAATGTTTTTAAGCTTTATCAATATTAGAATCACCTCAAAATGTAAATGTATCAGATAATTATTCTGTTTAATAACTTCATAAAAAGAAAATCTCTAAAGTTATCTAATTAGTCATAGAGGTATTTCATAAAGATATTACATATGATTATAACACAACCACATTTATTTAAAAATGTATTCCAATATCCAATGACAAATTTCAACAATGCAAAGATAACAATTACTTTTGCACCAACTTAATGTTTGTCATATTCTCATAATATCTAATATGTGTAGCTATATCTATACACATATATATCATCTCTATTTATACACATATATGGCTTTTTGGTTTTTGGTACTAAATATATTAAACTTAAAATGAAAGTTTATTTAAAATTTAGCTTTTAAGGTTTACTTGTATATATTATATTTTAACTACATCTCTTGTTTCAGGGAGAGCATTTATTGCTGCTTCTTTTAATCTATGAAAAACATGACCAGAAAAAATAGAAATATGATAAAAGAAGTAGAAATAGATTTATATTACTTCCAAAATATTTTTCCTTTATTCCAGATCATCAGATAGAATTGTTTTCTTGATTTCTGGTTTTATTAAAACTTATAAGTCTGATGGTCATAATCTGAACAGATAAATTCAGCATAATTCCCAGCTAAGCTTAACATCAGAGCAGAGCAGGCCTAAGTTAAATTTATTCCATTAGCGTGTTTTTACAAAATTTAAGTTAGGAATTGATAAGACTGACAGTGATATATTTTAGGAGTTCTATATAATTGAAGAGTAAAATACAAATAAAGTGGCAAGTATGTGTGAAAAATGACAAGAATGAGGAAAACAAGAAAACATAAGGAAGGGAGAAAAGAGAAAGTTTAAAAAAAGATAAAAATAAAGTTATAATTGTGATAGTCAAAAGACCCTGATATATTCTTTCTTAGCAGGAGTCTGAATTTAATTCTGAGTGATCTTGAGCTATTGAATTAAACTGAGATGGAATCCCTTACGTCCACTTCACTCATCTTCTCAATATTCTATAGAGAATTAATATCACCTTATGCATTGTACTTTGCTCATTTCAGTCAGCAGTAAAATGCTTCAACAAAAATGCTTCTATGTACCTCTTACAAATGTCACCGCTACCCTTGTTTTCCTTTGCCTAGATTTGATAGTAATACTCCTGAGATACTACATTTCTCCCATATATACTTTGGAACAACAATAAGTAGCTTATTTAAGCTACTTAAATAAGAGTTTATTTTATGTCAGTTTTAATGTCAATAAGAGTTTATTTAATGTCAGTTTTTTTTTTAATGTGCATAGAGTATAAATGTTTCTTTCCTCACTATGAATTTCAGGACTTTAAAAATAATGCTTCTTTTATGATTGAGAAAATGAATGGGAAAGGAGTAATTTTTCTTTCTATTTATTATAATTCTAAATAATTAATTGGTTATTCTAGTAATAATTTAATATTTTCCATCATCCAATTAGTTTTCTCTCCATCTGTATAGTCAAGAGAGAGTCAGAGTTAATTCATGACTCTGCCAGAGTCAAGAGTAAACTCATCCTCAGACTAAGAACACAACTCCTAGGATGTCTACCCACTTCAAAGACGATCAGGAGGAGACTCACACAGAGAAGTGATACCACATTTTTCTTAGCCTTTCCTTTTCCTTCATTAAGGGTTAAAAAGAACAAGAATAAAAGTTCACAATATCAGAATAACATCCTAATTTCCTTGAGATACTCAGTCCCATCAACAGGCATCAAGAGGGAACCTATAAACATGGTGCATGCTAACGTCTCCCTAAAAGAGTAGAAAAATAAACTCTAAACCTAAGTGGAAATACTTGTCTCTGCTAAGCTGTTTACATCAACTTCAGGGATCAAGAAAGAATCGATATAATAGAAATAAGAAACTGCATCCCCAGGCCTACTTGTTTCTATGTGTAGCAGTCAAGAGAGATCCTACAGACCCAACCCCTGTTGACTTATCTGTGTTTTGTTGTTTGTTTGTTTGTTTTTTTATCTCAATAAATTTGTCTTTTCCGGGATGCCTCATAAATAGAGTCATGTCATATGCATTTTTTTTTTTGTTAGGTTTCTTTAAATTAGCAAAACGCAATTAAGTTCATCAGTGTTGTAGGGTAAATCCATCCATACCTCATTTCATTTTTATTACTCCCTAGTATTCAAACACATGGGTGTATTACAGTTGATTTAACCATTCAGCAAGCACTTTAAGACATTTGATTGATTCCAAGTTTTGAATAAACCAATAAAATTTTGCAAAAAAACTTTCTGTATAGTAAGTACAAATTTACCTTTATAAGAAATTTCCAATGTGCCTACACGATTTAGTTCAAAATATTTTTTCATTATACTTCAGACTTTCTCTTATTACGTTTTATTTTATCTACTTTTAATGATTTTTTTTTTCAATTACAGTTGACATTCAATATTTTTTTTATATATTGGTTTCAGGTGTATAGCATAGTGGTTCAATATTTACATGATTTATGCAGTGATCACCACGTTTAGTCTAGCTAGCACCTACCTGGCCCTGTACATGGTTGTTGCAATATTATTGACTATACTCTCTATGCTATACTTGTATATGGTTTAAGAAGGTGGTCCAGTTTAATTTTTTGCATGTATCTATTCAGCTTTCCCAAGACCATTTTTTTGAATGGACTATCTTTACCTCACTGCATATTCATGCCTCATTTGTCATTGATTAAATGAGCATATATGCATGGGTTTATTTCTGGGTACTCCATTCTATTCCATTAATCTATATGTCTGCTTTTATGCTTCTACCATGCTGTTTTAATTATCATGGCCTTGTAGTATGGTTTGATATTAGGTAGATTGATACCTCCATTTTTCTTTTTTTTTTCCCTTAAGATCATTGTGGTTATCTGGGGTCTTTTGTGCTTCTACATAAAATTTAACGTTGTCCAGTTCTGAGAAAAATGTTATTGGCATTTTAATAGAGATTGCATTAAATCTATAGATAGATTGCTTTGGGTAGTATGGACACTAAAACAATGTTAATTCTTCCTATCTGTGAGCACTGTATATGCTTCCATTTATTTGTATCTTCTTCAATTTCTTTCTTCAGTTTCCTTTAGTTTTTTGAGTACAGGTCTTTTACCCCCTAGGCTAAATGTATCCCTAGTTTTGTTTGTTTGTTTGTTTTTGTTTTTGGTTTCTTTTTTATGTAATTTTTAAATGGGAGTGTTTTCTTAATTTCCTCTTCTATAGTTCATTATTATTGTTAAAATGCAACTAATTTCTGATTATTCATTTTGCATGTTGCTACTTTACTAAATTGATTTATCGATTCTAATAGTTTTTGGTGAAATCTCTGGGATTCTCTCTATATAGTAACATGTCATCTGCAAATAATGATTCCTTTCCAATTTAGATAACTTTTATTTATTTTTCTTCTCTGAGTGTTGTGGCTAGACTTCCAATATTATGTTGAATAAAAGTGGTGAGAGTGGTCATCCTTGCCTTGTACCTGATCTTAAGGAGAAAGCTTTTTGCTTTTCCATGTTGAATGTGATTTTATTATGTTGAGGTATGTTTCTTTTGTTCCCACTTTGCTGAGAGTTTTTATCATAAATACATGTTGGATTTTGTCAAATGATTTTTCTGAATCTATTGATATTATCTGTATCTTTCATTTTGTTTATGTGGTATATCATGTTAATTGATTTGCAATATTGAACTAACCTTCTATCCTAGGAATGAATCTCATTTCATCGTGGTGTATAATCTTTTTAATGTATTGCTGAATTTGGTTTGCTAATATTCTGTTGTGGGTTTTGCATATATGTTCATCTGGAATATTTGCCAATAATTTTCATTTTTTGTAATGTCTTTCCTGGTTTTGGAATTAAGGTAATGGCGTCCTCCTTAAATGAGCATGGGAACCTTCCCTCCTCTAACATTTTTTGGAGTAGTTTGAGAAGGATCAGTGGTAATTTTTATTTGAATTTTGGTAAAATTCACTTGTGAAGCCATCTGGTCCAGGGCTTTTGTTTGTTGGGAGTTTTTTGAGTACTGATTTAATATCATTATTAGTAATCAGTTAGTTTAGATTTTCTCTTTCTTCTTGATTCAGTCTTGGAGAATTGTGTATTTCTAGGAATTTATCCTTTTTTTCCACGTTGTCCAATTTGTTGGCAAATAATTGTTCATATATTTTCTTATAATCCTTTGTATTTCTGTGGTGTCAATTATCCTCTTTCATTTCTGATTTTATTTATTTTGGTTCTATCTTTATTTTTTTTTTTTTCTCTTGATGAGTCTGGTTAAAGATTTATCAATTTTGTTTATCTTTAAAAAAAAACAGCTCTTGTTTTCATTGATATTTTGTATTATTTTCTTAGACTCTGTTTTATGTATTTCCATTATGATATTTATTATTTTCCTTCCTTCTACTCACGTTGGGCTTTGTTTGCTATTCTTCTTCTTCTTTTTTTTTTTTTTTTTTTTTAGTTCTTTTAAATGTAAGGTTAGATTGTTTATTTGACATATTTCTTGTTTCTTGAGGTAGGCCCGCATTGCTATGAATTCCCCTCTTAAGATTGTTTTTGGTGTGTCCCACAGATTTTGGATTGTTGTGTTTTCATTTTCATTTGTCTCAGGGTGTCTTTTGATTTTTATCTTGATCTCATTATTGACCTATTCATTATTTAGTAGCATGTGTAGTAGCCTCCAGGTGTTTGGGTGTTTTTCAGGGTTTTGTTTCCTGTAATTGATTTCTAGTTTCATACCACTGCGATCAGAAGAGACGCTTGCTATAATTTCAGTTGTCTTATGTTTATTGGACTTGTTTTGTGGCCTAACATGTGATCTATCTAGGAAAATGTTCCATGTGCATTTGAAAAGAATGTATATTCTGCTGTGTTAGATTGAAAAGCTCTTAAAATGTCCATTAAATCCATCTGAACTAGTATGTCATTTAAGGCTTCTGTTTCCTTGTTGATTTTATGTTTGGAACATCTGTCCATTCTTGTGAATGGGTATTAATTTTTTTTACTATGATTGTATTATTGTTGATCTCTCTTTTTATGTTTGTCAATATTTTCTATATATATTTAGGTGCTCCTATGGAGGGTGCATAAATTTTTAAAGGGGATATATACTCTTATTGAATTGATCCATTTATCATTATGTAATGTCCCCACTTTGTCTCTTATTATAGCCTTGTTTTAAAGTTTATTTTATCTGATATAAGTATTGTTACCCCAACTTCTATACTTGTTTGTTTCCATTTGCATGAAATATCTTTTTCCATTCATTTACTTTCAGTCTGTGTATGTCTTTCAATCTGAAGTGGGTCTCTTGTAGACAGCATATATGTATATGTCTTGTTTTCTTATCTATTCAGATACCATATATTTTTTTCTATTTTTATTAATATTGGAGTATTTAATCCATTTACATTTAAAGTGATTATTGACAGATACATAGTTATTATAATTTTATTATTCATATTTATGATTCTATTTCCCCATTCTTCTTCTTTAAAAAGTCCCTTTAATATATATATTTTTAATACTGTTTTGGTGATGATGAACTCCCTTACCTTTTTCCTGTCTAAGAAGATCTTTCTATCTCCTGCAAATTTAAATGATAGCCTTGCTCAGGAGGGTAGTCTTGGTTGTAGGTTCTTACTTTTCATCACTTTGAATGTTTCATGACAAGCCCTTCTGGCCTCTGAAGTTTCTGTTGAGAAATCAGCTGACAATCTTTTGGGAGCTTCCTTGTAAATAACTAGTTGCCTTTCTCTTGCTGCTTTTAGGATTATTTTTGTATTTAACCTTTGCCATTTTATTTATGATGTGTCTTGGTTTGGGCCTGTTAGGGTTCATCTTGTTGGAGACTCTGTGTGATTTCTGGGCTTGTATATCTATTTACTTCACCAGGTTTGGGAAGTTTTCAGTCATTATTTCTAAAATAGGTTCTTGATCCCTTGCTGCCTGCCTGCTCATTGTGGTACTGCTATAACACAAATGTTATTCTTCCACAGGTCCCTTAAGCTATCTTCGTTTTTTTGTTGTTGTTGTGTTTTGTTTAATTCTTTTTTTCTTAGTTTTTGCCATTTCAATTGGGTGGATTTTGCCATTTATTCTTCCAAATCATTGATTCAATCCTTTGACTCATGTAATCTGCTGGTGATTCCATCTAATGTATTCTTCATTTCATTTATTATAGTCTTCGTCTCTTACTCGTTCTTTTTTATGCTTTCTATGTCCTTTTTTTTTGTTTGCTTGTTTGCTTGTGTTTTGTTTGTTTGTTTCCTATCTCTTTGTTGAACTTCTCACTAAGTTCCTTGAGCATCTTTATAACTATTGTTTTGGACTCTGTATATGGTGGGTTGTTATCTTCTATTTTGTTTAGATTGTTTGGAATTTTTTCCTGCCCTTGCATTTGGGGCATATTTCTTTGTTTCCTCATTTTAGTTGCCTCTCTGAGTTTGTTTCTATGAATTAGGTAGATATGTTATATCTCTCAGTCTTGGCAAGGTGGCCTCATGTACTAGGTGTCCTTTGGGGACAGTGACACAGTCTCCTTGGTCACCTGCACTGTGTGCTCCAGGAGTATTTCATGTGAAGGTTGTATGTGCCCTCCTGTTATAGTTGAACCTTGATTGCTTTTGGCATGTTTGTGAGTAACTTGTGCTAACTGGCTATGTGGTTTGCCCCCAACCACATCTAATGGGCTGCTGTGGGGGGTCCTTATCCCATAAAGCAACATTTACCGCAGAGAGTTGTGGTACCTGCTGAGACCACCCTTTGGGTGTGCTGCGTTTGGGGCTAATCAAGTGGTGCTCTGGTGTGGTCTGAAACTGACCTTCGGGTATATTTGTTCTGGGGCCTCTTGGGAGGTGTTCTGTTGCAGGCCCATGTTAGCCACTGCCTATGACCAGCCAGGGATTACCTGATAGGACCTACAAAGTGATCCAAGGTTAATCACTGCCTGTGGTAGACCTAGAGATGCATTGAGGAGGTAACGTTATGAACCAAGGATGGCTGCCACCAGTAACAGGCTTCGGGTAGCTCCACAAAAAGCCAAGGACACCCTGAAGCCTGCTGTCACCTCCTGGTTCCCATAAGCTTCAGCTGTTAATAAAGCCTCATGCAATATGTAAGTTGAATGAGGCAGGGTCTCAGGGAGTCACTCACCAGGGTGGGATGAGTAGTGTTCATTGTGTTAATATAGATTCTGGTGTGGTGTCAGTGCTGATCCTGGAACTATTCATCAAAAGTCTCAGAGCACACTAGGTCCAGACATTGCCATCCTGGACAGACCCCTGAGAGTTGTCCAATAGATCGTAGTGTGGGTGGGGCTGGCTGCTTGCTGCAAAAGTGTCTCCAGTGTTGCACGAGTTGTTTGGGTGAGGGTCCTAAGGAGTCACCCGGGTGGAAGGAGTGGAGTTCACCAGGCCAGTGCAGATTCAGATTTGGCCATGTGGGACGGGGCTCAACACAGTAGAGCTGGGACCTGTCTATCGGCTGCATAGAAGGAAGATTATACAGAGGGAAAATGGAGACTGTCCCTTTAGTCCTTGCTTTGAAGCCACACAACTCAGTGGCTCCCTGTATTTCTCCGATGCCTCCTGAGTCACTGTCCTTCTGTTGGAGCCTGGAGTGAGTGTCTGAGAGCAAGTGAGTCTGTGCACAGGCCCTTTAAGAAGACGTCTGGGTTTCCCATAGACTTCCATCCCACCCAGAGTATCAGAATCCCCACTATTTTTTAAAGCCAGGTGTTGTGGGGGCACCTCCTCCTGGCACTGGTCCTCTGGGTTTGGTAGCCCGGTGTGGGGCTGGGATCCATTGCTCCTCCTGTGAGGGACCTCTGTGACCAAGATATCTCTCCTTATTCTCAACTGCAACATGCAAGTAAGGAGACATCCCATTCCATATCTCCAACCTCCTACCAGTCTCAATGTGGCTTCTTCTTTATATCCTTAGTTTTAGGTCTTCTGTTCTACAAGGCTTCAACTGATTGTCCAAGTTTTTTGTCCTATCATTTAGTTATAATTTTAATGTTGTCACAGGAGGAGGTAAGCACAACATTTATCTGCTCTATCATCTTGGATTCCCTCCTCCGTATTTTATTTTTAGTTAAATTTATTGGGGGTGACATTGGTTAATAAGATTATATAAGTTATAGGTGTACAATTCTATAATACATCATCTATATATTACATTGTGTGCTCAACACTCAAAGCTTAGTCTTCTTCTGTCACCATATATTTGACCCCCTTTACTTTCTTGAATTTGATCCATCAGTTATTTAGAAGTGTGTAGTTTAATTTCCAAGTATAGGGATTTTCCAAATATGCTTCTGTTATTGAATTCTAACTTAAATAATTATGGAGAAAGAGCATACTATGAAGGTCTGACAATTAAGTTTGTGAACTTTGTTGCAAAAATGTTGCTAACTTTTTTGGTTTCAGAGGGATTATTCATTATGAATTTCTACCAAATGGACAAACAGTTAACCGAGTTTTCTATTTGGAAGTGCTGAAAAGACTGTGTGAAAAAGTTAGATGAAAACAACCTGAACTTTTCACCAACAATTCATGGCTCCTGCATCACAACAATGCACCAGCTCATACAGCACTGCCTGTGAGGGAATTTTTAGCCAGTAAACAAATCACTGTATTGGAACATTCTCCCTACTCACCTGATCTGACCCCCAATAACTTATTTCTTTGTCCAAAGATAAAGGAAATACTGAAAGGAAGACATTTTGATGACATTCGGGACATCAAGGGTAATATGACGACAGCTCTGATGGCCATTTCAGAAAAAGAGTTCCAAAATTGCCTTGAAGGGTGGACTAGGCTCTGGTGTCAGTGTATAGCTTCCCAAGGGGAGTACTTCGAAGGTGACTCTAGTGATATTCAGCAATGAGGTATGTAGCACTTTTTCTAGATTGAGTTCGCAAACGTAATTGTTAGACCTCGTACATATGATTTTATTCACTAAAATTTTTAAAGCTTCATTTTATGCTCCTAATTTGGTCTTTCTTAGTGAATGTTTAGTGCATACTTCAGAAGAATATATATTCTGTTGCTAGTGTAGTTTTAGATAAGTGCCTGTTAGGTCAAGTTGGTTGATAATGTTCATGTCATATATATTTTCTAATTATTTCTAATATATTTTTAAAAGATTTTACTAATATTCTGCTTACTTGTATTAATTTCTAGAAGGGCAATAACAATGACCATGAACTGGGTGGCTTAATACAACAAAAATGATATCTCACAGTTCAGGAGGCCAAAAGTCCAAAATCCAGGTTTCACCAGTGTTTGTTCTTTCTGGGGGGCTTTGAGGGAGAATCTATACTATGACTCTCTTCTTCTGGTGGTTGTCAGTAATCCTTGGTATTCCTTGACATCAATCCAATCTTCGTTTCCTTCTTCACATGGCTTCTTCCCCTGTGTGTTTTCCTACTTTCTCTCCATGTCTTATAAGGCCAACAGTCATTAGATATAAAGCTTTCCCTAAATATAGGATAATTTCATTTTAAGTTCTTAAGAATTATAATTACTCTACAAAAACTCTTTTTCCAAATAATATCATATTCTGGGCTTCTGGGTAGACACAAATTGGGAAGGGGGGCAGGAGGACACTATTCAACCCCCTAAGAAAAGATTATTAATATCTAGAATAATGTTGTGTTGTCCTACTTCTTATGATATGTCAGTTTTTGCCTCCTATATTTTGAAGTTCTATTTTTAGGTTCATATACATTTATATTTGACATGACTTCTTGGAGAATTGACTCATTTTTTATTATGTTATGCTCCTGAGTGTCTCTGAAAATAATCTTTGTTCTGAATCTTTTTTGTTTAAAATAATGTCCATCCCAGAGTTATTTTCTTTTGTGTTTCCATGTTATAAATTGTTCAATCCTTTTATTTTTATCTTAACTATGTATTTATATTTTAAGTCTGTTTCTTGTAGAAAAAATAAATACTTATGTTAATTCAGAAAACCTGCTCTTGAATATTTATAGCAACTCTATTCATAATTGACCTGACTTGAAACAATCCAACTGTCCTTCAACTGGTTAATAGATAAATGAACTGGTTATCTCTATACAATGAAATACTACTTAGACCAAAAAGAAAAAAAAAAAAAAACAAACCAAAAAAAAACAGAACAACAACAGAAAACTACTGTTATTCTCAGTAATACAGACATATTTAAAATGTGTTTTGCAAAGTGAAAGATGGTATACCCAAAAGGTTATATATACTATGAGGGTATAAGTTCATTTATATGACATTTTAAAAAGGATATTAATACAGGGACAGAAAACACATCACTGGATTTCAGACATTGGGCTGAGGCTAGACTGGAGGCAATTTTTTTTTTTTTTTTTTTTTTTTTTTTAAATTAAGGAAACTACTCTGTGTCAAGTTTGTGATGGTGGACAAAGGACTCTGTGTATTTGTCAGAACTCACTGAACTACATACCACATAGAATTAATTTTACGATAGGTAAATTAAAAAAAAAAATTAAAAACACTGAAGGTTAACTAAACCTTAACCAAAAATGTACAAACAGAGAATCAGATGCAAACAACAGAAAAAATTGTTTGAGCCACAATGGACTAAATTTTCCCTAGATCTTTAATGTGAACAAAATTAAAATTAACTTCAGAATCTCACTGGAAATCATTTATAATGCTTTGTATAATGAGTGTGTTCAAGGTAACTATTACATTTTATTTAATTTCAGTAAAGAACATGAATTTAACTTTTCTGTATTTCCTGAATGTGTTCTAGTACATAGTAGATTCTTATCATATATTTACTGAATAAATACATATTTTGCTATGTTTATGTTGTCTCAAGGTTCAATCAATTATAACATGATTTCTGGACTGAATCTGTATATAATTAAAGATTAAAGAATGTAAAGATGCATTAATGAAATACTGAATTTATTTCATTAAAGATTCTCTTCCTAGAAGGATCAGAGTGCTATAACAACCGTTATAAAATGTTTTCTTTACCAGATTGGTACCTGTTTGGGTGAGTTACATAGTTATATTCATCAGACAGACAAGTATAAATATATATTTAATTAATCTTTCCAAAAATACAATCATTTTATAGCATAACATCAGTATCTTTAGAAAGAGGCATATTTCTGATATGCTCCTTCTTATGTTAAGTAAAAGGTAAGTGGCTCATACGTCATGGACTTTGTCATTTGTCTTTGTGTATTATGACTATATGTATAGTCCTATATACAACTCTTTCTCTGTACTTACCTTTTTGTACTCATAATTTAGTTACTGAATACATCAGTTCCTGGGACATTTTTAAGTGCTATATTACACTTTCTATATTATGATAGATTACTTTTGTCTCGGTTTGTTTTGATTAAAACACACACATACACACATACACTTCTGTATGAACACACACTTTTGTACACATAAATTTTATTTATATCTTTACCTGTCATGTTTTCTCTTAAGCTTCAGTAAGAGAAATAAAAGCTCCTAAAATTGTTAACCTGTTTTTCTTTAATTTGTCCTCTTCATATGTAAGGCCCAAGGTCTTTTCACTGACTTTGCTATGCCATTCACTGTAAGTTGTCCTTAATTTTAAGATACGGCAAACCAATGGCCTTCTCCAAAACTTTTGGTTGAACATTATTGATAATGTCAATTGTCTTGAATTGTTTTCTCTATTGTATATGTATGGCAGAATTCAAATATTACTTATTTCTCTTACTAGTAGATAAAAAACGACCTCAGCTGTCAACCAGTGACCTGTTTTGGTCTTTTTTCCCTGTCCCAGGGAATTGGTGTTTATGGAACTTACTGTCATTCTCCTGTAATTATCAGAGTTCTTTACTTTCACAAAGGCAGTGCCTCTAAACCTACTTCTATAATCAAATATCTGGTTTTAATCTCATGTATATTAATAGTGGCTGATTATGTTTTTCTTACCAAGAATTTCTTATCTGCAGTTTCTATATACATTAATCTTAAACTACATTATTTTCTCTTACACATTTTTTATCTTCTGTCAATGCCCATCTAATTGAGTTTTATTTATATTTTCCTTTTCTCCTTTCTTACTGGATTTTTTTTTTCTTTTCCCTTGCATTATCCTTCTCTAAGCCTCTTGCTTTTTCAGACTTTGCTTTTTCCTTTTCCTCTAGGCTTCTTTTTGAGATGCTAATCCCTCTATGATTGTCTCACTTCTCTTTCAGCCCTGAACCTAGCCTTTACCATTTGCCAGTCAGCCACAGCCAGAGTGCTTGCCCTGATCCTGGTTTAGCCTTTACTACTTATTTAATACATGGAAGAATGATCTTTCTGACTTTCATCACAAATTTTCTTTGCGCATTTCCTTCTAACCTTCAGTTTTATCATTTCTCTTTTTTTTGACCACTTTGAAATACCTATTGTTTTGTCCCACTTTTTGTGTGTGTGCAGACCCTTCTTATTCACATTCTGTGTCTGCTACTATCTTCTGTGACCAGATGCCTCTAGTTCATCTTCCCAATGAGTCAATGCAAGTTTCCTTCATATTTTCCTATTACATATCCCTTCTCTTGTTGGCTCTTGTTTTGTCATGCTCAGGCTAGGCAGTGAGCTGGAAGGAAAGAACTGGAGAACCAGACAATTATCCAGACCTCCATTATATGTTCTACAGAACATAAACGAGCAAACCAAAAACTACAACTGACTTTTGATTAAAGGCCTGAATTAGGCAAGAGGAATGTGAAAAATATACCAGATAGGGGAATTATGTACTGAAGGATAAGAAGAGGTAGATGTAGAAAATGGTACACAGATTTGATTAAATGAAATGAAGGTCATAGTAGGAATGAAATGAAGAGAGTTATTCAAAAGTCTGAAATAATTACAGTTCATGATGCAGACTGTTAATTTGACACGAGTAA